>NW_026456598.1:0-2554 GCF_943734635.1 Anopheles cruzii | reverse complement strand
CCACGCAGCGGATCGATCCGACGATTCCAGTGTGCGATTATTGATCGAGCATCGCGAGCTCCGGAACCTGCGCTACTCGGCCCGTTTGTTCGCACCGTTATCGGGCGAGCGGTAGCGGGCGTGGTCCACCTCCACACACACACACACTCAGAAACACAATTAATGACAGTGACAAAACGGTTGTCAGGCACCATGCGTCAATCGCGGCTCGGAGCAAAAAAGTGCTTTAATATTGACTACCTGAAATGTGATAATAAAAAGCGTGCTTTCGTGACACGGTGAGGTCTCACCAGTGATCGCGGATCACCGAAAGCTTCCCGAAAGTCCGAAAGAGACAACTTCTGTCCGCAAAAAAGCTCAACGCGACCGACCCGAGTGAAAGAAGCAATTTGGAGCGTAGCAAGAAAACCCGAGACACCCGACAATGCAGAGACAGCAGCGACCAGAATCGCGATCGCAAGCGGAGAGCCCGTCCGTCGCGCGAAGAGTGACGCTAACCAGAACTCCCTGCCTCCCAGAACCTTTCGGGGGCTTCGGTTTTTGATTTCTCCTCCCTCTTTTCGTCGGCGGCGATCGTCATAAATGAGTCGTTGAATTGACATATCCTCCGAAAACAGTTCGCCCCAAACATGGCACACAGTGGATCCGAGAGGAGTGCCGAGCAACTCGATCACCAGCGTCATTGTCGTCGTCGTCGTCGCTGGGCGCATAACACGGTACCCAGGGGGGAGGCCGGGGAAACTGACCCGATCATGAGAAAACATGGCGAAAACATACCACGCAGCTGCGCAGACATCCGGACCGTGTTGGGACCTCTTTCGCTCTCTCTCACTCACTCTCTTTCTCGGTCGCTCCTAGCCTTACTCACACACGCACACACCAATGAATTACCGTCTCCCATCCCCAGCGGCTTGATCCACGCCAAAAGATACATCAAAAGCTCGGCCTTTACTCGGCGGAATAAGTGATCCTGAAAAGATTGAAAGTACCACCCGTGACCCCAAACTAATAACGCTCGAATGGCCGCCCATTGGGCGAACCCCTCGGGCAAATGTGAATGGTGTGTGCGCAACGTAGGCGATTGAAATTGTAATTTTTAAGTAATTTTATTTCCAACGAATCAAATAAATTGTCACAAGTCACAGCCCGGAAGGAGCCGGACGCTGACAGCAAACAGGAAATTTGGCGTGCCGAGCCAGAAAAGGACGGCAGAGACGGCCACGACGGGAACACGCTCAGCATTCCGTTCGCCGCGAACGAGAAAGAACTGCGCGACAGCGACAGCGACGAACCTGATTTTTCGGGACCCGCTTATGACGAAAATGATGGAACGCGCGAATTGGAAACCCGTCGGGCCCCGGCCCGTTCAGAGGACACATTTCACCGCGTGGTACGGGATGCGATTCGTCAAAGTCCGCATGCGTCCCGAGGTGTGTGTGCGTGAGCGAATCGGAGTGCACGGAAGCAGAATATGAGCGGGCCACATCGACAGCGGTCGGTCGGGGAGCGCTGCGTGACAGGTGAAGGATTCGATGCGCAACACGAAAGGATCCACTTTGACCGGCAAAGGTTAATCTGCTTAACGATCGAATAATAACGATTGTTGTTCTGTGAAGGACAACCGACAATTGAAGTCATCTTAATCGACGGGATTGTTTCATATTCCACTTTCGCGGTGCGACCCATTTCTTGGGGGTTCCGTTCTTTTCGCCAGCCCACTTGGATGCCACACTTTGCTTTGTTATGTAAAACCAAAGCGCCCGACCTACTAGGTCGATCCGATTCGATGACAGCAGGCAAGGCTCACAACATGCCAAACAAAACACAAACACACACACGAAAAGGATTCCGGCCCACATCGCCGATCGTATTGGGGCCACCACCACCCGGGCCACTATTATTACTATCAGTAACGGTATCTCACCGCGACCGCGGAGCACTGAAAATCCATTAAAAGATGTTTTTATTCTCAAATACGACCAACCGCGTCCCGGCCCGGAACGAATTGAGCAGCATAAATAATATCGAGGTCAGCATGGCGTGGCGTGGCCCGCCGTCGCCGCACGCGCATGATTTACCACCCGAATATCGGTATGATTTACGGGCCAGCGCTTGTTTTTCCGCTAGCAATAGGCCGCCCGAATCCTATTATCGATCCCCGCTTCTCGCTTCCCGCTCGGAAGTGTCTCTTGTCCGTCCGGGGCCCACAGGATTAAGACCCAATCAAAGTCGCAGCCCGCCCCGGCGGTGTGGTCAATAAAAACGTTGCTGCCCCGATCGATACGGACCCCACCGACGTACCGATATGCCACACACACACACTTCGGGGCCAGCCCACACTCCCACTCGGGCGAGTGCATGTTATTAATGCCGAGAAATGCGACATAAAACCACCAACCGGCAACGGCCACGGCCACGCAGATGATTAACCTAACTCGGAGCCTCATTTCGGATGCCGGTCACGCCACCGCCGGTTTTATCACCGCGGGTCCGTGTGACCCGGAAAGGGGGGGCCGTCGGTTTTTGGCGCACAACCCTAACACAATAAGCCATC
>NW_026456597.1:0-2557 GCF_943734635.1 Anopheles cruzii | reverse complement strand
GATGGCTTATTGTGTTAGGGTTGTGCGCCAAAAACCGACGGCCCCCCTTTCCGGGTCACACGGGCCCCCGGTGATAAAACCGCGGTGGCGTGACCGGCATCCGAAATGAGGCTCCGAGTTAGGTTAATCATCAGCGTGGCCGGGACCGTTGCCGGTTGGCGGTTTTATGTCGCATTTCTCGGCATTAATAACATGCACTCGCCCGAGTGGGAGTGTGGGTTGGCCCCGGAGTGTGTGTGTGGTATATTGGTGCGGTGCGTCGGTGGGGTCCGTATCGATCGGAGCAGCAACGTTTTTATTGACCACACCGCGGGGCGGGCTGCGACTTTGATTGGGTCTTAATCCTGTGGGCCCCGCACGAGCAAGAGACACTTCCGAGCGGGAAGCGAGAAACGGGGATCGATAATAGGATTCGGGCGGCCTATTGCTAGCGGAAAAACAAGCGCTGGCCCGTAAATCATACCGATATTCGGGTGGTAAATCATGCGCGTGCGTGCGGCGGCGGGCCACGCCACGCCACGCTGACCTCGATATTATTTATGCTGCTCAATTCGTTCCGGGCCAGTCCGCGGTTGGTCGTATTTGAGAATAAAAACATCTTTTAATGGATTTTCAGTGCTCCGCGACCGCGGTGAGATACCGTTACTGATAGTAATAATAGTGGCCCGGGTGGGGGTGGCCCTAATACGAGCGGCGATGTGGGCCGGAATCCTTCTCGTGTGTGTGTTTTGTTTGGCATGTTGTGAGCCTTGCCTGCTGTCATCGAATCCGATCGATCCAGTAGGCCGGGCGCTTTGGTTTTACATAACAAAGCAAAGTGTGGCATCCAAGTGGGCTGGCGAAAAGAACGGAACCCACACGAAATGGGTCGCGCCCCGACAGTGGAATATGAAACAATCCGGTCGATTACGATGGCTTCAATTGTCGGTTGTCCTTCGCAGTACAACAATTATCATTCGATCGTTAAGCAGATTAACCTTTGCCGGCCAAAGTGGATCCTTTCGTGCCGCGCATCGAATCCTTCACCTGTCAAGCAGCGCTCCCCTACCGACCGCTGTCGATGTGGCCCGTTCATATTCTGCTTCCGTGCACTCCGATTCGCTCACGCACACACACACACACACCCCGGGACGCATGCGGACTTTGACGAATCGCATCCCGTACCACGCGGTGAAATGTGTCCTCCGAACGGGCCGGGGCCCGACGGGTTTCCAATTCGCGCGTTCCATCATTTTCGTCATAAGTCCGGCGCGATCCCCGAAAAATCAGGTTCGTCGCTGTCGCTGTCGCGCAGTTCTTTCTCGTTCGTCGCCAACGGAATACTGAGCGTGTTCCCGTCGTGGTCGTCTCTGCCGTCCTTTTCTCGCTCGGCACGCCAAATTTCCTGTTTGCTGACAGCGTCCGGCTCCTTCCGGGCTGTGGCTTGTGACAATTTATTTGATTGGCTCGAAATAAAACTACTTAAAAATTACAATTTCAATCTCCTACGTTGCGCACACACCATACACATTTGCCCGAGGGGTTCGCCCAATGGGCGGCCATTCGAGCGCTATTAGTTTGGGGTCAAGGGTGGTTCTTTCAATCATTTCAGGATCACTTATTCCGCGGAGCAAAGGCCGAGCTTTTGATGTATCTTTTGGCGTGGATCAAGCCGCTGGGGATGGGAGACAGTAATTCATTGGTGTGTGCGTGTGTGAGTAAGGCTAGGAGCGACCGAGAGAGAGAGAGAGAGTGAGAGAGAGAGTGAAAGAGGTCCCAACACGGTCCGGATGTCTGCGCAGCTGCGTGGTATGTTTTCGCCATGTTTTCTCATGATCGGGTCAGTTTCCCCGGCCTCCCCCCCGGGTACCGTGTTATGCGCCCAGCGACGATGATGATGACGATGACGCTGGTGATCGGGTTGCTCGGCACTCCTCTTGGACCCACTGCGTGCCATGTTTGGAGCGAACTGTTTTCGGAGGATATGTCAATTCAACGACTCATTTATGACGATCGCCGCCGACGAAAAGAGGGAGGAGAAATCAAAAACCGAAGCCCCCGAAAGGTTCTGGGAGGCAGGGAGTTCTGGTTAGCGTCACTCTTCGCGCGACGGACGGGCTCTCCGCTTGCGATCGCGATTCTGGTCGCTGCTGTCTCTGCATTGTCGGGTGTCTCGGGGTTTCTTGCTACGCTCCAAATTGCTTCTTTCACTCGGGTCGGTCGCGTTGAGCTTTTTGCGGACAGAAGTTGTCTCTTTCGGACTTTCGGGAAGCTTTCGATGATCCGCGATCACTGGTGAGGCTTCACCGTGTCACGAAAGCACGCTTTTTATTATCACATTTCAGGTATTCAATATTAAAGCACTTTTTTGCTCCGAGCCGCGATTGACGCATGGTGCCTGACAACCGTTTTGTCACTGTCATTAATTGTGTTTCTGACTGTGTGTGTGTGTGGAGGTGGGCCACGCCCGCTACCGCTCGCCCGATAACGGTGCGAGGCCGAGTAGCGCAGGTTCCGGAGCTCGCGATGTGCGATCAATAATCGCACACTGGAATCGTCGGATCGATCCGCTGCGTGG
>NW_026456596.1:0-2559 GCF_943734635.1 Anopheles cruzii | reverse complement strand
CTTACACAATCTTGATTAATCTATTAAATTATGTATTATCTATATATATAAAAATGGTTGTTTGTTTGTCTGTCTGTACCGCATTTTCTCCAAAACTACTTAAACAATCCGCGTGAAATTTTGCACAGCGTAGTTTTGTGACACCGGATTGTGCACGATCTGTCGAATCGTCGGCGGGCCGACGACACGGACACCAAAACGGACACTAGTCGTCGTTAGAGTGTCCCTTTTGCCGACGATACGGACTATAGTCGTCGTTAATGTGAGAAATCAGTCCGGTCGTCGGCAAAAGGGACACTCTAACGACGATTAGAGTCCGTATCGTCAGCAGAAAGGACACTTCAAAGCTGACCGTTTTGACAACGCTTATTTTATGGCTTGTGAGACTTGTTTGTTTACATTAGAACGGTGTATCGTACCGTGTGTGTTATGTGTGTTTGCCAAACATTCTACGCAGTAGGTTTCGACGGCGGGTCAGTATAGTTCGTTTCGTTTAGTTCGTTGGTTGTTCCGTGTTATGAGATAAACTAATCAACAATTATAGTTATGTGCACCGATTGATGTCTTGTTCTATTTTAGCTTCATACTTGGCCCATCGACAAATAGTAAAAACGCCGTCAAGCGCATCCGGCCAAACACCGCTGCCGCCAGATACATACACAGCGACTGTACCCGATCCAGCATGTACCCGACGGCATGAATTTGGTGTGCGGCGATATGTTTTGAATCAATTCAAACATTATAAATTTAAGTAAGGTGTAAAGAAATGTTTTTAGTGAAATGAGTATGAGTTTCGTTGCAGGTTAGACGAGTGCTGGATGACTTGGAATTGAATGAGAACGATGTGCGCAGCAACTGCCAGGGAATCCAGCCAACCAACTGGACAAAGAGGTATGACAAGAAAAGTGGTATGCGTGGCGAGGGTGTTGCAGACATTCCTGCGCCAAAGCAACTGTACGGTCATGCATGAGATAATCTATCAATCAGTAGTTCGGTTCAGTGGATTGTGAATCAGTGGATCAGTGGTAATGTTGCATTTCACTGTGTGGGCCCTTTGCTGTGAGGTCGTTAGCGACGAAGGGGCCCTGTTTTGAGCACTGATAGTGCGTTAACGCCAAAACGCGGTGTTCGTAACCCGTGACAAATAACCCAAAAAAATGCCAAGCAAGCAATTATAGTTTGTTTAATCTGGTTTTTTAGCGACACTGATCGTCGTTTGTGGGCCACACGGATTCACTGATCGTCAAACTTAACATTAAACTGAAACGGCCAACCGTAAAATGGTTTTCGTTTGATGTTCCAATTCCCCGTTGTAGCGCTAATGTTTATTGTAACTTGCTAATGATTATTTACTTCATGTTTCGTTTTAGAACACAAGCTTGTCATGGTGGGACTGGACAACGCCGACAAGACGACCATTCTGTACCAGTTTCTGATGAACGAGGTGGTTCACACGAGCGATCGGATCGAACGTGGAAGAGGTACGCACGCAGTTTACCAGATGACCAGTGGCCTCATCGTAAGCCGCTTACCGGTGGCGGGTGTCCATTTTCCTCGTTTCTCATTCATTCGCCGTGCCGCGTATTTTCGTAACGTGCACCACGCAACTGTCATAAGTTCATAGTCACAACTGGTTGTTTGTTCTTTTCACGCGCCTCGCAGATCGTGTGGAAGAATATCCACTTTTTGGTGTGGGACCTCGGCGGGCAGCAAAGCTTCGGGCCGCATGGAGCATCTACTACACAAACACAGAGGTGGGTAGGCGCCCAGACCTGCCCTAAGGACGATGGACGATGCAACGGAGTGTACCAACGGAGCACAAACCGCTTCTGACACCAAACTCATCTTTTTCATCGGATTCGCAAACATCGTCGATTGCCAGAGCGTTGTTGCTTCGCTGATACACAGCATCCGGACGCACCACTTAACCAATAGATTGTAATGCAATGCGTGCGTAGTAATAGTTAGTAATATTGTGAACCCGGCGATTGTGCGTTCGTCGCTGGGTAACGAACTAAGTTTGTACTTTTAAAATAAATAAATAAATAATTACATAATGAAAAATAATTTTACTGGTTTGCTATAATAATTTTGAATATTAGGCATGAGCTATAATTTTCAACAAAGCTTTGCCATAAAATGCTATAAAATGGGCTTTTTTGACATGTGACGAAAATGAGTCCATTGACGCTGTTTCGGACTGTCCAAAGGACTGTCCATTGGACACTCTTCGAGTGTCCAATGGACACAAAAACGGACACAAAAACGGACATAGTTGCTCCTTGGGTGAATAGGAAAGTTTGACCCTCCCACACCTCCGGGGAGGGGGGGCTCCCATACAAACGTAACGTACCGTAACGTCCCATACGTTACGTCCAAACGTTTCAAACAAATCGAACCAAACTCGGCAGGCGGGAGTTTTGGGGAAGGGGAAATGTTCTGGTGGATGTTTGAAACCAAAGACCCCCTTTGTAAAGAGGGGAGGGGTTTAAAGGGAGAGGGGCATTAACCTATACAAAATCTGGGTTAATGTCAGCAAAACTCGGATAATTTTCAAGC
>NW_026456595.1:0-2560 GCF_943734635.1 Anopheles cruzii | reverse complement strand
ACTGAGTTGAAATTGATTTTACCAATATAACGATGAATGATACTTAGTTTCCACTTACAGTCTGTTCTCGATCAAACGTACATTCATCAGAAACCACAGCACAAATGTAGCGTCGGAGAACTAAACAGATGCATCATAACTATGCGTTCTCGTGGTAATTTTTCATCATTAGTGCACCGGACGTAGAACATCCAATCGTTTTATCATCGGATCCAATTAAAGACTCAGAAAGGAATTGCAATCAATATTTCTTGCTCATATGTTTTCAATTATCCGCCATTTCAAAAGAAGAGCAGAGAAAAAGAGAGTCCTTGCTTGGTCTGCAGGACCGTATACAATAGGCGTTGTGTTGTGAAGGACCGCTCTTGGGTCTGCGATTTATATTACCACTTGAAGAATCATAAATGCATTCTTTGGACCTCGCTCGGTGAAAAATGGCTACGGCGCACGCCCGTTGAACGTCATCATCAATCGATCTGACTCACCATGCCTTCGAGCCTACGATGCATATTTATCGACTTGCCATCCTTGCACAATGAGAAGCAAAAAATGAAACTCTTCTATTCCACTGAAACGAGTCGTTGAAAGCTTTGTACGGTTCGTGTCGCGGCGTAGGTTCTCGAGTTCATGTCAGTTCGAGGCGTCTCGATATCAACGAGACCTTCATCGATAAGGATCTCTGTTTATGTTGCAGGAAGTTGCCGACATTGTTGAGAATGCCCTGACCAAGCACATTTTTTGCAGTTTTTGATTAGCATAAGAGAAGCGTCGTTTGATATCAAAGTACTAAACTGGCTACGCTTGACATTGAATATCGTGGTCAATAAGTTGCTTATTGCGTTATTTCGCACAGATCTGTGTAGGTTTAGGTCATCGCTAGAAGTAAGTGGAAGTTAAATTGAAAGGACTTGTCCTGTAACATTTCGCTTGGCGTCATTGTCGGGGGCGTTAAAAATAAACGATTCGAAGTAGTAAATATGCTATAAACAAAGCTCAGTTACGCTCAAAATCGACCGATTGTAGGTTTTATTCCGCGAGATTGGGTTTTAATGTTCTCCGTCATAAAATTCAAACAGATCATCAACCAATCAAGTCGCATGTGCGTGGAGGCATATGCCTACACTAAATGCGTATTATTGCAGCGTATTATTAAACGCAAATAAACATAAATCTTGTCTCCACGTGAGACTATAGAGTCGTTGCCTTGCAATGATGATAATTGTTTAGTACAGAAATAAATGAACATCCACCCACGGGTTGTTGATGGTATAATAGTGGTTTTGCCCCTCGCGATGTTCCGCTAACGGTCTCTTTTTGCTGCTCGAATCACCAAGGAAGACATCGGACAAAAAACGACAAGTCGAGACGAACCGAGTACCGTGAAGTTAACACCAGTCCTAATTACTTCCCCGCTAATCACAACGGGCAATTACCAATTAAGTTCGCCCAGCGACGTCAATGCTCCGTTAGTTTGGGGTGATCTCTCGAAGGAATCTTAACTCTGGATGGCACACAAGATGTGCCAAGATCGGTGCTTTGCCAGGGTTTCAATCACTTGGGCGGGTGCGAATTTCCTGATTCCTGATTCCATCAACCGAAAACCAACCACCAACTGTTGCTGGACCAATAGGCATGCTGCATTCTAACTAAGCATTGCTTAGGACCTCAATTTGCCTTCACATCCAATTACCGGTCGCTGTTGGCGTTGGGGAAATGATTACAATTACGTTAAGCTCACCATACCCCTCATTGGACGTCACTTCTTGGAATGGCGAGTCATCAGGCAGTCCTAAGACTCGGGCGCCCTATTGCCAGCATTGTGCCACATCCCATAAAATCAACAGAATCAACGGCAGTCAAATTGTGACGATGACGATGATAATTAAAATCGTCGTCCAGTTAGGCCTGTTCTTTTCACCGGCATGGGATTCGGAACAGGTGTTCTTCGGACGTTGAAAAGTTTCTTCGTTGCTATTATCGATGCTAAGGGGAGGGAGCTATTATCTTAATTTAATCTCAGCTCATCCGCTCTGAGACGGCGTTACGCGAAAGGGAGTTCATTGGTCAATAGCCTTGCTGTCACCTTTAACATTAAACCCAGTTCCCAGTTTCTCTCATGATGGCGAATCCGCTATGCTCTCTGTTACTTCCAACAGGTTTGAAGACCATCGATAGTTTGCTACCGAAAAGCGAACCAAACTTATCCCAGTGAAGGTCTTGTGGTAGTGTAAAATCTCAAACTGATGGAAGTTATGCATTTATGGTTCTCCAATGATACCATCATATGGCCATTCTAACGGTAATGCTTCGAATATTCTTGGGTTCGTATAATCCGACAAGTCATATGTAAAAACACTTACGTTTATACTTACGATTAGGAAATCGAACCAATAGTTGGTGGTACAACCAATACACCCAGGAGGAGTTAGACGATAGAGGTTTGAAATTTGAACAAACAAACAGTCGATGTTTGACGTCTTACCGGTACCGGTTCACCTTCACACACTTCATTTGGACGTTCGGTGAGAGGCCACACGGATGGGTCAACTATTTCTGCCAA
>NW_026456594.1:0-2563 GCF_943734635.1 Anopheles cruzii | reverse complement strand
CAATCAGATTTTCCGTCCATCCTTCGAATTCACCCAACGGGGACACGCTGGTTGGGATGGCCTTCGGTGGGTTACAAGAGCGGGTTGCGTATGTTAGGGCTGTAAACCGGACACCTGTTTCCACCCTTCACGCAGCGGTACCCTCCACGTATGGCCACCCCCCATGACATGCTCAAATGTCGGTCGATGATGGAACATCTGCGAAACGCAAAAAAGTAACCAAAAAATGGGTTTTCCTTCGGCCAGTGTTCGGTAGTAAAGCTGGTTCGTCCTCGCGTGTTGGGTCGCGAAAAGATAATTTTCATGAACCCAAAAAAAAACGGACGGAACAAGTTGCCGCAATCGAAGCCGTACGCGAAGCGAACATCCTTCCGATCGGACCCCGGATGTTTATGATTTGTCGTTATCCTCCCGGGGCTCCTTCCCGGAGCGCTTTGCGTACTTCGATTGAAACGGGAAATGGAAGAAGAAAGCAAAATGGTGATCCGCCCCGCAGTTAAAGGCCGCAGAATGGAGAGCGTGAGATTACCGGCAATCCGTGCCGGCGTTCGCGGTGGGGGCGGGTGTTGTCGAAAACAAAAGATGAACCATCCAGAGATCCTCGTTCGTGGCGCCCGAATGGTGGCACATTTGTCATAAAGATGTTTGCCACCGCTCGCGGCCATCGGAACAGATTCTATTAACGAACCACGTAATATGCGAAAGCATGCGTGCCTTGCCGCCGGCCAAAGGACCGCGCTGTGGGTGACGGTGTGGTGGTGCGTTGTTTTGGGCACATCATTACACGTCTCCGGTGCTTCGAAGGATAACGGTTTTATTATTTTTTCCCCACGATACTAGCCTCGGGATTAGGTATCAGGTTGGAGCACAGCGTCGCTGGGCGATTGTTTTACGGATTGAAATTGAATATCGAATGGTTTGTTTCATGGCGCGTTGCTTTCGAATTGTAATGTTTGACAGAAGCCGTAAGGCCTGTGGCGACCCTAGTAGCGGCAAGAATAAACAAACCCAAAACCTTACTTACAGTATATTTTGCCTACCTACATAAAAATACCCCATTCAATTGACAGCTTCAGAACAACAACAATATTTTAGAACATATTGGAAGATACGCCATCCGTTATTCATTGAACAGTGACACGTAAAGGCACACGTCATAAGCTGCCAAAGCCATTTAGGGAGACCGTAGTACGGGTTACGAGCATCATTTAACGGCTCTATATTGTAAGAAATCTTTTTAATATGATTTTCAAAATGGTATCTCCATCATTTGGAGACTCTCTGGTGACTTCTTAAAGTGTTACATGGTTGGCGAACTATTTCTGTGATTTTGCGTAGCATTTTTGCTGAACACATTCTTCGTCACCAGTTATTTTGATCAGCACTCTCGGAATTGTCAGCGTTGGCCGGCCAAGGTCCATACATGATATACTAAGTCTAAGAGTTGAGAACCGAACTGTTTTTAACACACAAAAAACGTTTATAAAATTTTAATGCGATTTTCTATTTTAGTCAAAGTATGTGCCACCGCTAGCTATACATTTGTCCTATCTCTCTGCCAAATCTCGGATTCCTAGATGAAAGAATTCTTCGTCTTTTTTAATAAACGTCATCCCATTTCGGCTTCCTCGTAGAAAAACGAAGGGCTGCTCATCCAATACGTGTCCCATCGATGAAAATGAATGATATTCGGAAAGAACCAAATCTGGTGAATAACGCGGGGAGGGATAGCAGCTCCCATCCAAGTGATTTGATAGAATCCTGAAATAGTTTTGTTTTTTGGGGCGCCTGGTGGCTGTTGCCACGAGCAACTAGGCGCCTCCATTGTAGAAAACAGGAACGGCTTTTTGGTCGTTTTCGATCAATGCATGGTTCAAATTGCTCATTTGTTGTCACTAGCGATCGAAAATAACGTTTTCATCAGGTTTTATGATCTTGTGAAACACCACACTTTTAAACCACTTAAAGCACTGCGATCTTCCAAACACAAGTCCCGACAAGCATTTGGTGCGATTCCGAAGCAGTTTTCTTCAAAAGGAACAGATAAATTATAATTCCCGCAAAACGTCATTTTCAAGCACAAAAATTGACTTAGTTTAACCCTTTCAAAGATGGGTTGCAAACCGAAATAATTTTTTTTCGACCTGAAATAGGCCTAGGCTAGCTAGGGCTTTGTTTAGGTTAGCTAAATTTTTTTTGTCAACTAGGCTCAATTGCCCATTGTCAAATTTATGCTAATAAATAAATAAATCATTTACCTGATGTCAAAAAAGGTAATGATGAATGAACACCAAAACTGGGCAATTCCAATCGGCAGGTACAGCGATGTTTCTAAGTTCCCGATTTTTGACGCATACACCTAGTATGTAAAAAAAAGTTGAACTCGAGAAAACAATTTCTTGCTAGCTAAAACTATAATTTACGATCAACCTAACATTATTAAAACCATTCTTTCGCTTGTCCCGGCTAATTAATAGAAAGCAAAAAAATCAATGGAACTGTGTGGGATGGGACCGAAATTCCCACAACGGCTTAGCAAACTACACGCTCCGAAACAAGCACT
>NW_026456593.1:0-2563 GCF_943734635.1 Anopheles cruzii | reverse complement strand
AGTGCTTGTTTCGGAGCGTGTAGTTTGCTAAGCCGTTGTGGGAATTTCGGTCCCATCCCACACAGTTCCATTGATTTTTTTGCTTTCTATTAATTAGCCGGGACAAGCGAAAGAATGGTTTTAATAATGTTAGGTTGATCGTAAATTATAGTTTTAGCTAGCAAGAAATTGTTTTCTCGAGTTCAACTTTTTTTTACATACTAGGTGTATGCGTCAAAAATCGGGAACTTAGAAACATCGCTGTACCTGCCGATTGGAATTGCCCAGTTTTGGTGTTCATTCATCATTACCTTTTTTGACATCAGGTAAATGATTTATTTATTTATTAGCATAAATTTGACAATGGGCAATTGAGCCTAGTTGACAAAAAAAATTTAGCTAACCTAAACAAAGCCCTAGCTAGCCTAGGCCTATTTCAGGTCGAAAAAAAATTATTTCGGTTTGCAACCCATCTTTGAAAGGGTTAAACTAAGTCAATTTTTGTGCTTGAAAATGACGTTTTGCGGGAATTATAATTTATCTGTTCCTTTTGAAGAAAACTGCTTCGGAATCGCACCAAATGCTTGTCGGGACTTGTGTTTGGAAGATCGCAGTGCTTTAAGTGGTTTAAAAGTGTGGTGTTTCACAAGATCATAAAACCTGATGAAAACGTTATTTTCGATCGCTAGTGACAACAAATGAGCAATTTGAACCATGCATTGATCGAAAACGACCAAAAAGCCGTTCCTGTTTTCTACAATGGAGGCGCCTAGTTGCTCGTGGCAACAGCCACCAGGCGCCCCAAAAAACAAAACTATTTCAGGATTCTATCAAATCACTTGGATGGGAGCTGCTATCCCTCCCCGCGTTATTCACCAGATTTGGTTCTTTCCGAATATCATTCATTTTCATCGATGGGACACGTATTGGATGAGCAGCCCTTCGTTTTTCTACGAGGAAGCCGAAATGGGATGACGTTTATTAAAAAAGACGAAGAATTCTTTCATCTAGGAATCCGAGATTTGGCAGAGAGATAGGACAAATGTATAGCTAGCGGTGGCACATACTTTGACTAAAATAGAAAATCGCATTAAAATTTTATAAACGTTTTTTGTGTGTTAAAAACAGTTCGGTTCTCAACTCTTAGACTTAGTATATCATGTATGGACCTTGGCCGGCCAACGCTGACAATTCCGAGAGTGCTGATCAAAATAACTGGTGACGAAGAATGTGTTCAGCAAAAATGCTACGCAAAATCACAGAAATAGTTCGCCAACCATGTAACACTTTAAGAAGTCACCAGAGAGTCTCCAAATGATGGAGATACCATTTTGAAAATCATATTAAAAAGATTTCTTACAATATAGAGCCGTTAAATGATGCTCGTAACCCGTACTACGGTCTCCCTAAATGGCTTTGGCAGCTTATGACGTGTGCCTTTACGTGTCACTGTTCAATGAATAACGGATGGCGTATCTTCCAATATGTTCTAAAATATTGTTGTTGTTCTGAAGCTGTCAATTGAATGGGGTATTTTTATGTAGGTAGGCAAAATATACTGTAAGTAAGGTTTTGGGTTTGTTTATTCTTGCCGCTACTAGGGTCGCCACAGGCCTTACGGCTTCTGTCAAACATTACAATTCGAAAGCAACGCGCCATGAAACAAACCATTCGATATTCAATTTCAATCCGTAAAACAATCGCCCAGCGACGCTGTGCTCCAACCTGATACCTAATCCCGAGGCTAGTATCGTGGGGAAAAAATAATAAAACCGTTATCCTTCGAAGCACCGGAGACGTGTAATGATGTGCCCAAAACAACGCACCACCACACCGTCACCCACAGCGCGGTCCTTTGGCCGGCGGCAAGGCACGCATGCTTTCGCATATTACGTGGTTCGTTAATAGAATCTGTTCCGATGGCCGCGAGCGGTGGCAAACATCTTTATGACAAATGTGCCACCATTCGGGCGCCACGAACGAGGATCTCTGGATGGTTCATCTTTTGTTTTCGACAACACCCGCCCCCACCGCGAACGCCGGCACGGATTGCCGGTAATCTCACGCTCTCCATTCTGCGGCCTTTAACTGCGGGGCGGATCACCATTTTGCTTTCTTCTTCCATTTCCCGTTTCAATCGAAGTACGCAAAGCGCTCCGGGAAGGAGCCCCGGGAGGATAACGACAAATCATAAACATCCGGGGTCCGATCGGAAGGATGTTCGCTTCGCGTACGGCTTCGATTGCGGCAACTTGTTCCGTCCGTTTTTTTTTGGGTTCATGAAAATTATCTTTTCGCGACCCAACACGCGAGGACGAACCAGCTTTACTACCGAACACTGGCCGAAGGAAAACCCATTTTTTGGTTACTTTTTTGCGTTTCGCAGATGTTCCATCATCGACCGACATTTGAGCATGTCATGGGGGGTGGCCATACGTGGAGGGTACCGCTGCGTGAAGGGTGGAAACAGGTGTCCGGTTTACAGCCCTAACATACGCAACCCGCTCTTGTAACCCACCGAAGGCCATCCCAACCAGCGTGTCCCCGTTGGGTGAATTCGAAGGATGGACGGAAAATCTGATTG
>NW_026456592.1:0-2563 GCF_943734635.1 Anopheles cruzii | reverse complement strand
GCAGCAGCACCAGCTAGCGGCATATCGGAAGTGGCACGCCGGAGAGCTCTGGCCATTTCGGTTCGGTTTTGCATCAAGTGACATTCTACTATGCCGTTTTTTTTGTTTCGGTGTTCCTGCGGTTTGCGGCACCGTAATGGGGGGCCAGCTTTACGACGCCGTATTAATAACACGCCGCTGTTTGTTCTACTTTTTGTTTGCGCCGAAACGAAGCAAATTTATTTTTCGAAAGTAAAGGTGAAGAATAAATTCGGCTCCCCAAACCGGTGCGCGGCCAAGGTTTCGCTCACGCAGATAACGCACTCCAACAGTGTCCCAATGCCATGCCCAATGACCACCGATTTCACGGTTTCACCCTGCTGGGGGAGGCACCCCATTTAAGGAGCCAGATGAGTGAAACAAACTTCAATGAAATTCGGTGCACCACAACCCGCGGCCTGTCTGTTCTCTTTCGCTCTCGAGCGGCCCAAAAATCTCGCCCAAGGTCACGTGACCGTTCGCTGATTGTTTTCTTTCCTTCGCTGGTCGACCGTGTTAGGTTTTGTAAAACAAGGTTTTCGACCAAAAGTCGGGCCACGGCCCATTCGAAAACGTGCGTGCGCCGTGATCGTGTGACTATTTCCCACCATTCAAAGTAGTAACCTCGAGTTTAAATTTAGTTCGCCTATTTTTCGCCCGTCTCCGCACGAGATATGGGAGAAGGCCGTAATTGGGCGTGAATCTGGGCCACACCGCTTTGAAGGTGGCGGGACGCGGCCATAAAGGTACGCCTCTAAAAGCCTTTGCGAAATGTATGGGTACCTGGAAGGGTACCTTCTGCCAGGACATCTCACGGTGGACCGAACCCAAGTGGCTGTACTAAAAGTTTTACGTTTTCATTTCCTGTCCATCCAGCACGGATGTAGTATGAGCTTTTCACGGCAGAAGTGCTCGAATGTGCATCGTCTGGCTTTATGTCGTGCCTATAAAAGTTAGTCACTTCTACACAGCAGGATGCAACCCGTTTCGTGTTCCAGGAAATGGATTTAGCTAAAACCTTTCCCCGAGTGCGCCGTGGGGGAGTTTGTTTGAAGGTGCATAAAATGCAATAAAGCTACTCAGCGGAGCGAATTTGCATACCTTCCGAAGGACAGCCGTCGGTAGCTCGTCGTTCGCGTCTGACAAATGCAAGGTGCTGCGAATTTATTAAATGACGCAAATCAAACACTGATTCAAATGGGGAAGTCATCTGTCAAGTAAACGAGCCAATGCGGGTTCCGCAGTGTGACCAAATGGTGTACCCTTATCATAAACATTGCGATGCGCCATACGATGAAAAAGAAAAGCGCACATAAATAAAACAATGCCCACATCGCAGCAATCGATTGTTGTTGCAGTATACACGGTATCGGTTCTGTACATTGCGACACACATTGGCGTCATCCGGTCGCAGTATGCTGTGGAAGAATTACGCTTCATAAAACATTTTCATCTCCAAAATTCATCTCAGCAAACATCGACTGCTTGGGCAGTTCGCTGACGGCTCATAAAATGAAGTGTTGACAGAAATGAATTTTTAATAGAAACATACAACAGTGCCTCAACTCGGCAAGTGTAGATTAATTTCAGTCAATGCACCAATGCTACTTGCTGGTCGGAACAAGATCCCGATATGTATCTGGGTTACGAAAGCACGGTGGCCAAGTTCGTGTGGATCGTGCCGCGGAGAAAGCACGAAACATGTGTTTCCAAGTGTCTGCGGTGTGCGCCGTTGAGTTGGTTAATTCATCTTCATCACGGCTACATGATTTGCATAACACCGCGTAAGCATTAATCTGACGGTGCACAGAGGCGATGCCGCCATATCGGAGCGAAGTAACGCCCGATCGTTCACGTCGACAGATACGTTCTCGGTTGCGCAGTGCAATCCGGTGTTATTAGCCAATCCGATTCGCATGTTGGTGGAAATGTTAATTTATGGTTGCTACACGCGCAGCACACACCGAGGGCGGAAGAATAGGGCCATCGCGCGACTTTTGATGACGGCTGCGATGGTTCTCTCGACGGGCACAGCATGACGCTCACTCATCGCAACCCTCACTACACTCACTGGCACTCGAGGGCCACCACTAGGGAGCATCAATGGGCGCCCACCACCGCCCACCGGACTACTGTCAATTGACGCAATTCCGACGTCCCGTGTGTGTGTGCTGGTGACATCGCCGCAACCCCCTTGCGCAACGAGGATGCGCTGACGAAAATCGCATGAAGCGCGTGGTGTTGACTTTTGGCGCGCCATGGATGATGGTACCCCGATCCACCGATCCGCTGTCGAACCACCCTTTCACCTTCGCCTAATAAAGCACTTCCGCCGCGAAAGGTCATTAGCGTGCAAATCGAACTGCGGGAACTCGATGCGACCCAAATTTAATTCACGTAGGTGACACACTACTCTCGGGTGTCCATCATCATCATCGTTCGGGTTTTACGGTGCAGGGCGATGTGCAAATTGAGTGCCGCTCTCGTGCGACGACACGGGCGTCGCTGGCAGATTTGTCAACATTCGGGAGTGGATAATTAATGA
>NW_026456591.1:0-2566 GCF_943734635.1 Anopheles cruzii | reverse complement strand
TCTATTTGCATTTGCAACGCGAGCCGGAATGGCACAGACAAAAAAAAGGCATCGCCATCCGTCCATCGGTGCACTGGTCCGGTGCTCGGTGTAAATCCTCGGATTAAGTGAACTTGGAGCGCATCGGCCCAGGCAAAACACTAATCAGCCACGGTAATTGGCAGGGTAATTAATGTGAGTGCGGTTGCGGTTCCGGCGGCGGCTTGGCGGACCGGTGAGGACATAACAGAGCCATTGGCCCGCGCCATCCTTATATCAATTATTGACACTATTCAGCCACCATTCCGCCAGGCACCTGTGATCAGCCCTAGGTTCCAGGACAGGGACAGGAAGAGTGGGTCCATCGGCATCGCCTCCGGTCTCTCACATTAGTCACCTTACCGGGCTGCTGCTATGCGGTGTTCCGATTGCAATCTGTTGCACAAATAATTGACGCCACCGACCGCTGGGGCCAGGGGCGGCCAACAGCACATCGCGCAAGATTTATGCGCAAACCTCGGACGCCGGGTCTTTGTGTGGCGCAACTGGCGGAGTCGGAGCATCGGTAATTAAGGGGGAGCATAATAAATGAAATTTAAGGCGCAATAGGGAATGAATCACCCGGGCCTTCGCCGGGGTGCCGTCATCGATCAGCTGCCGGGATCGTTACCTGCGTGTGTGTGCGTCAGTTCAATTAATGATGTTCGATGCACAGCATGAGATATCGCACTCGGTTATGTTGGCCAGCGCCATTGAAATGCTAAACATTCGCCCGTGCTCTACGAACGAACCGCTTGCGCCGATTCATGTTTATAAATGAAAAATGTGGAAAGTGTGAAGGTGAAACACATGTTAATGCCGATTGCATTAACGGCTCCGAGCGGGCTCGTTCTAACAATGAAATGGCTGGATCGGGTGTAAAACCTGTGTGCCGGACACCGGCACATGCTGCACCGAGGATGGAGATAATTGAATTAAGATAAAAAAACTGCAACAATCTCGTCCGGTGTGCACCGGCTCGATGTAATTAGATGTGGCGTTATCGGCGACCTGCTATCGCGATCGCACCCGAGCAGGATAGCTGCGGTTAATGTGCACACTGATCACACTGGGCTGATAATATGCAAATGCGATTCGGATACAACCCAGTGTACCAGTACCGTTCGCTGATGGCCTGGTCTCCGGTTAGAGGTTTAGATTTGTCGGCTTCAAAGTCATAAAGGTCGCGGTCACGAGTCGCAGCCATGCAACTGCTGCTGCTAATTCCTTTCAATTGCGACCGCGGTCCGGTGCCTCCGAATTCCGGCCCAAATGACTCGGCGGCAAAATTACTTAATTATTGCACATCCTTATTCGTCTCCGCGGACGAACGGAAATACGATACGCGAAATGCTTCGGTGAAATACTTTCGAATCGGAATCGGCGGCCGAAGCAAAGGATGCAGCAAAAAACAAAACCCAGACCGCCAAAGGCAGTCAAATGCTCCTCGGTTCGGCGGTAGCGATGCGGCGAACGCCCATCGCGATGGCAGTTATTAAATTATATTTTCATTGCATTCATCGCACCATCGTCGGGCGATCGGGCGTTGCTTTTTTGCTTCCGTCAGTTTCTGCGTCTGCCAAACATCAATCGGAGTGCGTTTAATTAAATTAAATGATCCACCATTGGCTACCGTGTTCCCGCTCGGTTTGGGTCCGTATCGAAGCGAACGGCGAATTCTTTTCAGTTTTGCGCGCTCATTAACTTGCGCGAACAGAACATCGGGCATCGTCTTCAACGTCATTTTCACGGCGCACCACGGGCTCTCGGGTCCGATTCTCGGGTTGAGCTGGAAAAATGTCATCCCCTAATTTGGACAGCAAATGTCTCCGTCGTCGGCTGACTGGCCGGACTGCTCCCGAGGACGTGCTTATGGGCTGACGTGGATCGTGGACAAGTACCAATCCTTGCTGCGCGCCTTGCCCGGTATGCGGTAGCCAGCAAACAAACAAACACAGCAGCAACAGCAGCAAAAAACTTGCTCCCGGTGCGTTTAAATCGAGCCATAATCAACACCCCGGGGGCACTCCGGGAGATCCGAGGCCCGAGGTCCGCGAGAGATACGGTTTCAGGCTCCCCGTCTCACCGACACACCGACCGCCTTCGGACAATTACCAAAACTGAAGCACACAAATGCGGCGACCACATTCCACGGCGGTGGCTTGACAATCAAACTTGTGCGCCGTTTGTGGCCGCTCGCGATCTCGCGCTGGGGCGATCGTGGAAGAAAATGAAATAATCATACATTAAATTGCATTAAAATGTTATAATCGGAACATTGCTTGATCAGCCGGCCGGTCGGTCCAGAGAGGACCAGAGAGGGCAGAGAGGCCTGACGTGGGCCAGGTTTTTGTGGAAACGTGCGAACGTATTCCGCTACACGTTGCTCTGCTGGAGTCTCGAGCGAACGGTGGCCGCCTTCTGTGGGCATCGGATCCCGGTGGTGGTGGCATGTAGCAGCGAGGCTAAGCAAGAACGGTCGCGACGCGACGCGACGGAGACCTCAGAAAAAAGGGCCACATGACGGAACCCAAGACGGAACGGATGA
>NW_026456590.1:0-2570 GCF_943734635.1 Anopheles cruzii | reverse complement strand
ATGGTCCTACGATACTGGTCCGCGCCTTGACCAACCCCTGCGGGCAATCTAACCTGCGCGAAGTTTATGGTCTCTATGGCTCTGCTATCCTTACTTGGGGTTACTCCTTATACTAGCGGGGGTCCTGGATGGTCCTGTCTCTACAACTCTATGCGTGTTACTTTAGGTTAATTATCAGGTGCAGATGGCTTCGAGTACATCATAGCGGATAGTATTCGATCGATCCGTAAAGGAAGCCTCCGTCCTAGGTGGCAAATGCTTACAAGAGTGATTCACGCTGGTACACAGTGCACAGTGCTCCTTTCGGTGAAGTACCTCGGGCTTACACACTGATCTACGCATCTACTCAGCGGCCGGTTGAGCTTGGTTTTCCAGGGTAGAGTGTAAAACGAAGAGTGGAGTAAGGAGTTAAAACAACTGTACAATGGTACGAGTACCGAAATGCAAACAGCGCAGGAAATCGCTTCCCCAAGAGCGAAAGCTAAACGACGGAAGCTGAAGCTCCCACGGACTATTAAAGCGAACAAACCTAGAAGCACTTGAGCAAACGTTAGAGAGAGAGACTACTTACGAACACAGGTCGGCAGCTCCTTCGGGGTCCACGATCCGTCCGCTTGGCAGTAGCGTTCGGCGCGCCCAACCAGCTCGTATCCTTCGCCGCAATGATAGGTAACCTTGCCACCGAAGGTGTAGCTCTCGCCGGCGTGCCAGCCGTGCGCAGGATCCGGTGGCTGGCCACAAGAACGGGCTACAAACATACGGGGAGGGTTCATTAATTTGCATTCTTAATCGACACATATGGCGCTAAGATACTCACGTTCGCAGGATATATCCGGTCCGTACCAGCTAGCCTGTCCGTCGACGGCCAAACACTTGGCCCGCGGAAAGCCGGCCGTGGCGTATCCGGTGTGACAGTGGTACTGGACCGTCGAGTCGAGGTCAAACGTAGCCTGCTCCGGAAGGGCCGAGTGTCTCGCGTGCTCGATGGTCGGTGGCTCCAGACAGTAAACTGAGAAACGGGAGAATACGTTAGTGGCTCCAAGGGTCAACGAAACGCCCAAAAGGGCGGGCCAGTTCTTACTGTTCTGCTTGCAAACCGGCTCACTACCGGCCCAGCTGCCATCCGCCTGGCAGAGTCGGCTCTGCAGTCCAACGACGTGATACCCGTGCGGGCAGCTGTAGGTGGCCCGCGATCCAAAGTGCTTCCCGGACAGCGTCACCGAGCCGAGGCTCGGTTGCGGTAGATCGGGACACTCGCGATCCGGCTTGATGCACGACATTCCGCAGGCCCCGTCGCACAGACATTTCTTCTTTTTGCTCTTGCAGTCCTCGTCCGACGAACACTTGCGCAGACACTTCTGGCCCTACGGGTGGCGACGACGACGACGACCACGGACACCGATTAGATACGGACGGGTCGAAGAAAAACAGGAAAAAGGCCGACAGAAAACTCACCAGCAGCGTCGCTTGCTCCTCGTCCCGCGGGCACTCGGTCGAAGGTGAATTCCTGGGATTCTTGTAAACACGCCCGTCGTCGTCCGCCTCCGATGACTCCTCGTCCTCGTCCCACTCCGAATCGTTCTCGTCGTCGGCCTCGGTAACGGCCACCGTTGGCACGCAGTACACTGCGGGGAGAGCACCGGGAGAAGTTTATCAATCCCGCGGTTTGCAATGGACCCGGCCACGGTGGCAAACGAAAACAACCCGAGCCCGTCGACCGCGACCAAAACAAACTACGCACGCCCGCGGGCTTAATTTGGCCACAGTCCAACGCGGTGTGGTCATCGCCGTCGGCCGTGCAAAGTGTTTTTATTTTAGCTCTACCAAAATGAGGTAAGCTTCAAAGCGCTAACGACCGATCAAGTACGCCGCCGCTGTCGCCGAGGCAACTAAATAGTGACTTACGAGTGACACCGCTGAAAAGTGAGGTTATTTTTGCCAAGCAAGTTTGTTTGTCTATTCAGATGTCAAATGCGTCCGAACCGTCGACGGTCCTACCCAGTCCCAAAAACCTGATAACATCTTTCTGCATCCAGGTACCGTCATATTTCATTTTCGCAATGACCCACGGTCCACTTCGCGGGATCCACGTTGTTTCCCCTCGGCGACAGGTTTCGGGTCAGAAAATAATCACACCATCTCGTGTGAATCTTCACGTTCGAATTCCACTGCCCTCGCTTCCCGGCCAAGTGCCGGCTAACCGTAGCTCGTAACTCGCCGAGAGACAACCGCCGAGATCGGTGCTAAAAAAAGCCTAACTCACCAAGCGGACCAAGAGCTTGTAACCCCCAGACATAATGTCTGGTCTGGCGGTTTGCTACTCGCCGAGCAAGACAGATAGTGTGAAAGAGCGAGAACGGCGTGGGCCCCGAAAACAGCCAGCCCCCGATATCGTACGATGCCGGCTACGGACCGGCCAGACACGGTAATTGCTGGCAAGGGTGATAGAGTGATCGTGTGACACGAAACAACGGAAAGTTTCGAGCAGAAACACACTCGAACTTAGTGCCGTGTCCGAGGATCCTGTAGCGAATATTCTTCTAAGTAGGCTAAGATAGGTATATAGGTAT
>NW_026456589.1:0-2570 GCF_943734635.1 Anopheles cruzii | reverse complement strand
TACGATTCTTACGTACGCTTCTCGCGCGCCCTTTACGATGGGCTCAAGCGATCGCGCACGACGGAGGAAGACAATGATCAGCAAGTGGACGGTGAAACCAGGGATGGAGCGGTGGAAACCGAGAGCGGTAGCGGAAACACCAGTGTTGAAGCGCTGCAGGCGGATACGTTGGGTTGCATGATCTATGATGTCCTGACGACGTTCAAAAGCGAACGTACCGAAGCAATAGAGCGCATCCTCACCGGTTTTGTAAATCAGGGCCTGTCCATTAGTGGGGCAATGGCGGAGAAAATCCAGGAACGCATGGGCAGTGAGATAACGGCAGAAATATCCTCGATGCTCTCGAAGCTCGCTGCCGGTGATCTCGAGCCAATCGAAGTGGAACGCTCAGCGGCCGGAGGATCATTCCGGCAACCGTCGGCGAATCTGTCGGTGCCACAGCTGGAGCGCCTGATCGGCGAGCTAGACAGTCGCAAGGAGAATGCGAACGGGTTGAAGTCGCAATTGATTCGCGCGGCCGTTCGATCGAACGATACGGCCAAAGTGGGTGAAGTGCTGCACAAGCTGGAGAGTGAAAACTACGTCGTAAGCCCAGGCATTTACGGGCAGGTGGTAGAACTGTACGCCACCAGTGGCAAGCTCGAGGAGGCGTTCGATTTGCTGCGCCGCGTAAAAGCCAAACAGCCCGACTTTGTGCTCGATCGTATAAAGGTTGTTCGTGTTGCCCAAGGCCTATTGGAAGCGGAACGTTTCGAGGATGCGCTTCGTTTCCTACAGGACAATGCTCCACAGGAAGTAGCACAAAGTGCGGATTCGGAGCAAACGGAAGAGGTCGATTTCGTGTACAATAGTGCATGCTGGCGGTTGCTGAACATTCTCGCCGAAAAGGGCAACGTACAGCAGGTTGGCGCACTGTTCGATCATCTGATCACTCAGCGCTTCATCAAACCGCAGAACATTTTCCTCGGCTCTCTGATCAAGGTGCACCTTGTGCGTGACGATCTGACGAGCGCAATGAATGCATTCGAGCAGATCTGCAACCAGCATCACATGACGCCCTGGAAAACGGACCTGACCTGTCGGTTGATACAAGCCGAGGATGCCGCCAACTTGCAGCGTCTGACGGATCTGAGCACGAAGGTACATGGCGAGGTTAACAGCCTGTACGATCTGGTGTTTGCATCCGTCGACTGTGGCCGCATTCGGCAAGCGAGAAAAATCCTCGAAACTCCTGGGTTGCGTACGCGATACCAGCGTATCCAGTCAGCGTATCCAGTCCAGTTGGCCGTATCGGCTTGCGAACGGTACCAGCAGGAAGGTAAAACGGCCAGTCTGGAGGGACTGATGGAAGCGACCAAGGACCTCAACCACATCGATCGCGGCGAAATCTATCACAAGTTGCTGCAAAGCTACATCACCGAACGAGATGCGGACAAATCGCTCGGACTTTGGACGCGAATGCAGGAGGAAAATGTCGCACCTTCCGACGCTTTTCTTGCCGAACTGGGCGGATTTTTGAGTTCAAACGGTTACGAAGTACCGTTTGCAGTGCCGGATCTAAAAGAATCTAAATCTTCGACAACGGCGAAAGTCGCTGGCACTCCGCCAGCTCCGAGTGCTGCCCCGCCGAAACGTGTCCAACCCGTGCTAACGGCGCCCCTGCGGGAACTTAAGCAAGCGATCAAATCATCTAACCTGGACCGCATTCTAGACGCGTATGAAAAGGTCGATTCCAGAGAAAAACTGAACCTTACGGAGCAATCAGCCGTCATCGACGCTCTGATTAATCGCGACCGTCTCACGGAGGCCACGAAGCTGGTGATGAATATCCTGGAGCAGAAACTTTTCCCCATTCCGCGCACGTTCAAATTTTTCCTCAACAAACTGGCCCTGACGGGAGATGTGGAGACGTTTGATCGTATCTCAGCGCTCATCTCCGATGACCTGAAGCGACAGATTTCGTTCGATAATCGACTATGTCACGCCAACGTGACCGGTGGTAACGCTGATCAGTATCTGCGGCGCTTGGAGCAAGAAGCGGAGAAGATTAAGGACAAGGACGAAGCTCTTGTTGCGGTGAAACACTTCCCCGTCGGTGGTGCTTCTTGCATTCTCGCGGAACGTCCGGAACTGCACGATCGTTACATGCGCCTGGCTGAAAGTTACGCCAAGTGGAACCTGCTGGCACCGATCAATGCCCTCTGGATACACTATTTTATCGCCGGAGAAATGGAGAAAGCGCGCGCGGTTTGGGACCAACATCTGGCCCCCAGCTCACGCATAATGTTCCAGAAGGTCATTCAAGTGGCACGCGACACCAAGAACGATGCAATGTGCCGGCGTTTGCTCGACCATTTGCAGGGCTCGAAGGTGTCGGAAAAGGGCAAGGGTTTGATCTATAGCTGCCTGATCGACACACTCGTCGCGAAGCAACAACCGGAAGAGGCTTTGGTTGCGCTGGAAGCTGCGCTGAAGGAAACTTGTCTCGAGAATGTTAACCGAACGGCACTGCGGCGGTTGAGCGATGCTCTGGCGGCGAAGGGTACAGCTTTCCCCTACACCATTCCGGC
>NW_026456588.1:0-2571 GCF_943734635.1 Anopheles cruzii | reverse complement strand
GTTCTCGTGGCATCTTCAAAAAGGAATTCAACATCACCTGGTTGCCACCTGGATAAACTTCGATATTGGCAAGCGCTTCCGCGATGAAATTGAAGAATGAAAAAGAAAACAACGACACAACACTTTTAGTGAAGGCCGCAACAACACTAAACAAGTGTGTAAACAAGAGCAACAACAACAACAACAACATACCGACGTCATGGTGGTGTCGAGGCGCCATTCCGATGCGTGTCTGTGGTGAGGTCGTTTTGAGATAAAGATAAGAACCGGAAGAAACCTTGCGCTGCGAAGGAAGAAGCCACAAGCCACGCAGAGTGGAGAACCGCGTAGCGTGTGTAAACACACGCGCCTTCATTGCTGGAAGCGTCTGTGTATTGGTATGCTCTACCTGGCACTGAGTGCGTGCGCGGGCGATTAGTATACACAACACGACGCGCGCTGTCACTGGAGTAAACGCGCTTAGATGTCTTACCCACCGGATCAACGCACACTCTCCGAGTGGCACCGAGTCTCCCAAGAAGTTGCAACGTAGGATCGCGACGACACTGCGTCAGCGATTTTTTCGCACTTCGGTATCGAATCGCTGATCCGATTGTGTGTGTGCGAACGCGCGAGATTTCAAGGTTAGATTGCAAGATACGGGTTTTACCTATTTTTTCTCTCACTTGCACCTAACGCTCGCAAACTCGCGTCGCTAATCGCGCGGGCCTCAATCAAAAAGGTTTCGTTTGTGGCCCGAATAATTGGACACCACTTTAGATTGGTAATATAGTGTAAACGCGTTGAAATTGTGTGACACACCGGGGTAACATGGCGTTCCGACGCCCGGCGTTGTGACACAGGAGATTAATTTGGAGCCATTAGTCATTGATGGCCGTCTGGCGGTCGGGTGGGTAGGTAGGTAGGTAGAGGGGTATGTAACGCACTACATAACCCACATCCGTCTATTTTAAGCATTCGACAAAAGCACTGAGGTCAGAGAGCAACATTAGAGCGCTCACGCAACACTCGGGTGGCTGCTGGTGGTGCTCCTTGTGTTCCTGCGCTGGATATCCGCGGTGCGTCGATTGGTGCTGCTGCTGCTGCTGCGTGTAACGCCTGGCTAACGAGAGCGCGCACGGTGGTCAACACCTTGCTGATGCTGCTGTTGCCATCGACATCGCTAATCGCGGGCACACACCGGTTGTTTATAGCAAGTAGGTCACGAAAGCAGGCGCGTGTTAGTCGCAGACGGGTGCGCGCTGACGTTACGCGTGACAAATGATGGACGCGCTTTGCTCGCGGACCCCACCACGACGCGGCTCCTACTGTCTGGCAAACGTGGTCCGCCGCTTGTCCGTGCAAAAAACCCCACCACCGGGGCAGCTATATGGAGCAGCAAATCATCATCGGCGTGCGTGCGGCGCGAATTCCGTCACAAGCGCGCGCAAGCCGCGTGAGTGAGAGGAGGAAAACGTGGCTGCGTGCGCTAAAGACGGCGGGCGCGCCTGTAAGAATAGAAAGTGGGTGAGAAGTTTCACTTTTCTCGAAGAAGCGCACCGCGCGCCTACGGACTTTTGTTCGCGATCAATGTAGTTTTGTTGTCACCCGGTGGTCCCACGGCCCAGCAGCCACGCCACGACAAGTTAAGCCTCCGGCCCAAGCTTATCAGTGCCTTGGAGAAGTTGTTGTTCTTTTTGTTCGACGTAGCGGGCTACATAACTTTGATAAATTAACCACACCCAGCGTGAGAAAACCCGGCGGCTCCTGTTGAGGCCCATAACCATCTCCCGGGGCGGCGCTGTACGATCGCTGTAGAGCGAGAAGAGAACACAGAGCATTCGATACGGAGCATAAATCATACCATAACCTCTCCTGCCGCTCGGGGGTTTGTTGTGCTGTGTATGCGCAGGTGGGACCAGCCACTTGCAGCAGTGACTTTGTGCGCTGTGTTCCGGTATTGCTGGGGGTTTATTTGTTTTTCCGTCTCAGGCTCAGGGATTATCCGCTCCCCGGTTGGAGTCTGTAGCCGTTCGTAGACACAATTGTACTGTAGTATCGCGGTAATGTTCCGGTTGTTTGTATTGAATAAAATTTTAACGTTCGAAGAACCAAACATGACTGAGAGATTTATTTTAAGGAAATTACCACTAAAGTTACGATTGGAGGTCGTTGTACAATGTGTATGGCTTTATTGTTCTTGCACACATTGGGGGGCCAAATATCAATCTGAGCGGCTTCCTTGACGACACGGCTAAGAAGGTTTTCGTCAGTTTTGGACTGAGTCCATGTCTCAGATAGTTCAAATCGCTAGTTGCCAACCTTTGATCCTGGACAGAAATAACCTGTCGTTGTAAGTAAGGCTGCCGACGGTGTTGTCACCATGAATTTGGTCTTGTTCTCGTTTCTCTGCAGACCGTTCAGGTATCTCCATAGTCGATAACTCGAGACTGGCTCGCTCCAGCGCTATGCTCCGATCCACTTAATTTCTGGAGCTGTTGATTGTTGTGTCACGGACCAATCGAATTGTTTGACATTTATATTGCAAACTAGCTGATCCCGGCGCGCGTTGCCACGCCTCATTTCATCCTC
>NW_026456587.1:0-2573 GCF_943734635.1 Anopheles cruzii | reverse complement strand
TGGCCGTGGACACCCCCACCAACACCACTGACACCGCCGGGCCCGCCGCCCAGGCCACCACCGCCCAGCCCGCTGCTGCCTGGCCCGCCTACTCCGAGCGTCGAGCCGACGCCGCCGCCGCCGAGGCCACCGCCGACGCCGCCGACCACACCACCGGCCGACGGCGCGTGGTGGTAGATTGAGTTGATTGGCGGCGAGGCGGCCACTTGCTGGTAGCCGCTCCGGGAGCTCCACCGGGACGGGCCCAGATCGCACAGCTCGGCGTAGTCGTTCCCGGCACCCATTGCTAGGGGGTCTCCGCCACCGGGGGCGCCCCCTAACCGCATTTCCAAACACCTGCAACACAGAAACAGAGAGAAAGAGAGAGAGTCCGTGAGAGAAAGAGTTTAAAAAGGTCAGTCAATTAGGATGAGGCGGTGTGCCAAACCAATGGCTTCCTTTGAAGAAATAGTCTTCAAAACTCGTTCGAACTCGTCACAGGAGAACAGCAGGCTGATGGGGGGCTATCACCCTATCCGTCTTCTAACCTGCCTGCGGTTGCCTACCTTCAGGCGAATTACATTGTCGATGAATCACAGCTATGGAGCAACTTCGGGCGCCTGAAATTATGCAACACGCCAATACACCTTTCCACAGTTTGATATGTTTTACTGTTGCTTCAGACGAGCCAAATTATTGTTTGAGTAGTGTAAACTCTGGACCCTTACCACAGCACAATGTAACTACCGTAAGACGTGTTGATAGCAACCCCTACCGGCAACAGCTGCGGCTATGCTCGGGTTTCCGATCAATTGGCCAGCATCGCACCCAATATAAGCCCCAACAAGTGCAGCCTGCTCCGCGAAAAGGTCAGCGGCAAACGAAGGATCGAGACGCCGTCTCGGGCCCATAATCAGGTAAGTGAACCCGTGAGGAACCCGCTCCACGTAACTAAAAGTCGTTCCGTGTGGTCGACCGACCGACGCAGGAATCAATTTCGGAAATTTGATATTTTCCAACGGGAAGGAGGTGGTCGAGTGTGTCTTCTTACGAGCAGCAACAGAAGCCCTCGCTGTGCGTGCTTACACCATCGTCACCACCTGCTTCTCGGCACGTCCATCCATCATCCATCGTGCGGCAGAGTTCCTTCCGAAGTCCGCACGAACCGAGTGCGTAAAAGGGAAGTCGGTTCTTATTTTATTAAAATTACCTAACGGTTTTACGAGCCCCCGTTACGACGGAAAACGGCCATTCCGTGGTTTCGAGGGCATCCCGTGGCACCCGATGTGTGCGCGCATGTGAGCCGGCTGGAGCCAAGCCGGTCACAGGGCCAATTACGTTATTGGGCGTGTGGCGTGCGGTTCGGAACGTTTGATTGCAATCGTTTTATTTATCGGAAAGCCCCATTTGCAGAGCGATGGACAGTACTACCGGGCACAGAACAACGGTGGATTCGTTGCCGGTCCGAGTGCCAAAAACGGGTGCCTCCGTTGGGTTAGGTGAAGTAAAATTTGCTCATTAATTGTTCCCCGAGGTGGTCGTGTATCAAAACGGTGGTCTTTTGTTGATTGGTCAATTACACAGTCGTGGGCATACCAAGCTTCAGTGGGTTGGCTGGCGCTTTGGAACCGTATTCAATGCTATCTAAAGGAGTCTGCAGGTTAATAAATCAACCTTTATTTCAATGTGTCGAAAAGCTGTTCGGTAGATTGTGGGGCGAGTTCGATGCATGCTGTTGCATCGCCAACGGCGCCAATGAGCGCCATCGTTTCTAAACGGGGAGTGAAACCATTGAACAACAATAGGAGAATTATTAAAACGTCGACAAATGGAGACTTAATACCTTTTTTAGTATGCCTTTTTTGTACTATTTTTTGCCTTGACGAACACGAGTCACGGTTACGGCTGTCATAATTCGGATCCGCGATGTTCTGTTCTATAAACACACAACACAGTGGAAAAAATACGCGACCGGCAGAGGCATTGTTTTTAAAAGACTTAATAATAATTATCCCGAACAATGAATCACGAACCGGCAAATCCTTTAATAGTGAAGTTTTTTCACCAGCCTTTTGATCAACACTAGTGCAATGTCGAATATGAAATGAAGCATCCTCAGCTAACACAATCCGTGGTGGTACCGAAAAGGTAAACACTGTCTCTGACTGTTTTAATTATTAAAATCAGTTAATTCAACTCGGTTAACATCTGGTTGATTTCCAGGTTCCAGCATAACCAAACGTTGATGGTGCAACTGGCAGCAACAATCGAAAAACTCGAAATCTGTCGGTGGTTGCTCGAAACTGCTCGAATAGGATTCAAACGATCAATTGAATTTTAATCTTCAATTGCTACGCTCTAATCCTCGTTGACAACTAAAATTTGATCTCTTTCGGGGCGTTTATAAAATAATACACCAAATAATGAAGAAAGTATCATTGGCATAAATGGGAAATTTAACAAACTGCGCTTTAAACTGAGTGCTTTCAGGCGAAGGACGTTCGTCGGACGTTCGAACGTGGCCCAACGATGGCCCATCGAATCGAGCGGTGTAAATTAAATCGCTCAATCTCGATAGCATCAAAATGGAAAGC
>NW_026456586.1:0-2573 GCF_943734635.1 Anopheles cruzii | reverse complement strand
GCAGCAGCACCAGCTAGCGGCATATCGGAAGTGGCACGCCGGAGAGCCCTGGCCATTTCGGTTCGGTTTTGCATCAAGTGACATTCTACTATACCGTGTTTTTTTTATTTTGGTGTTCCTGCGGTTTGCGGCACCGTAATGGGGGGCCAGCTTTACGACGCCGTATTAATAACACGCCGCTGTTTGTTCTACTTTTTTTTGCGCCGAAACGAAGCTAATTTATTTTTCGAAAGTAAAGGTGAAGAATAAATTCGGCTCCCCAAACCGGTGCGCGGCCAAGGTTTCGCTCACGCAGATAACGCACTCCGCAGTGTCCCAATGCCATGCCCAATGACCACCGATTTTACGGTTTCACCCTGCTGGGGAGCACCCCATTTAAGGAGCCAGCTGAGTGAAACGGACTTCAATGAAATTCGGTGCACCACAACCCGCGGCCTGTCTGTTCTCTCTCTCTCTCTCTCGAGCGGCCTAAAAATCTTGCCCAAGGTCACGTGACCGTTCGCTGATTGTTTTCTTTCCTTCGCTGGTCGGCCGTCTTAGGTTTTGTAAAACAAGGTTTTCGACCAAAAGTCGGGCCACGGGCCCATTCCAAAACGTGCGTGCGCCGTGATCGTGGGACTATTTCCCACCATTCAAAGTAGTAACCTCGAGTTTAAATTTAGTTCGCCTATTTTTCGCCTGTCTCCGCACGCAGATATGGGGGAAGGCCGTAATTGGGCGTGAATCTGGGCCACACCGCTTTGAAAGTGGCGGGACGCGGCCATAAAGGTACGGCTCTAAAAGGCCCCTGCGAAATGTATGGGTACCTGGAAGGGTACCTTCTGCCAGGACATCTCACGGTGGACCGAACCCAAGTGGCTGTACTAAAAGTTTTACGTTTTCATTTCCTGTCCGACCAGCACGGAAGTAGTATGAGCTTCTCACGGCAGAAGTGCTCGAATGTGCATCGTCTGGCTTTATGTCGTGCCTATAAAAGTTGGTCACTTCTACACAGCAGGAGGATGCAACCCGTTTCGTGTTGCAGGAAATGGATTTAGCTAAAACCTTTCCCCGAGTGCGCCGTGGAGGAGTTTGTTTGAAGGTGCATAAAATGCAATAAAGCCACTCAGCGGAGCGAATTTGCATACCTTCCGAAGGACAGCCGTCGGTAGCTCGTCGTTCGCGTCTGACAAATGCAAGGTGCTGCGAATTTATTAAATGACGCAAATCAAACACTGATTCAATTGGGGAAGTCATCTGTCAAGTAAACGAGCCAACGCCGGATCCGCAGTGTGACCAAATGGTGTGTCCTTATCATAAACATTGCGATGCGCCATGCGATGAAAGAAGAGCGCACATAAATAAAACAATGCAAAACATTTATGGTCCACATCGCAGCAATCGATTGTTGTTGCAGTATACACGGTATCGGTTCTCTACATTGCGACACACATTGGCGTCATCCGGTCGCAGTATGCTGTGGAAGAATTACGCTTCATAAAACATTTTCATCTCCAAAATTCATCTCAGCAAACATCTACTGCTTGGGCAGTTCGGCGACGGCTCATAAAATGAAGTGTTGACAGAAATGAATTTTTAATAGAAACACAGAATAGTGCCTCAACTCGGCAAGTGTAGATTAATTTCAGTCAATGCACCAATGAGATCCCGATCCCCGTCGGAACAAGATCCCGATATGCATCTGGGGTACGAAAGCACGGCGGCCAAGCTCGTGTAGATAGTGCCTCGGAGAAAGCACGAAACATGTGTTTCCAAGTGTCTGCGGTGTGCGCCGTTGAGTTGGTTAATTCATCTTCATCACGGCTACATGATTTGCATAACACCGCGTAAGCATTAATCTGACGGTGCACAGAGGCGATGCCGCCATATCGGAGCGAAGTAACGCCCGATCCGCTCGCGTTCTCGTCGACAGATACGTTCTAGGTTGCGCAGTGCAATCCGGTGTTATTAGCCAATCCGATTCGCATGTTGGTGGAAATGTTAATTTATGGTTGCTACACGCGCAGCACACACCGAGGGCGGAAGAATAGGGCCATCGCGCGACTTTTGATGACGGTTCTCTCGACGGGTACAGCATGACGCTCACTCATCGCAACCCTCACTGGCACTCGAGGGCCACCACTAGGGGTCGATGGGTGCCCACCATCGCCCACCGGACTGCTGTCAATTGACGCAATTTCGACGTCCCGCGTGTGTGTGCTGGTGACATCGCCGCAACCCCCTTGCGCAACGAGGATGCGCTAACGAAAATCGCATGGAGCGCGTGGTGTTGACTTTTGGCGCGCCATGGATGATGGTACCGATCCACCGATCCGCTGTCGAACCACCCTTTCGCCTTCGCCCTAATAAAGCACTTCCGCCGCGAAAGGTCATTAGCGTGCAAATCGAACTGCGGGAACTCGATGCGACCCAAATTTAATTCACGTAGGTGACACACTACTCACGGGTGTCCATCATCATCATCATCGTTCGGGTTTTACGGTGCCGTGCGATGCAAATTGAGTGCCGCTCTCGTGCGGCGACACAGGCGTCGCTGGCAGATTTGTCAACATTCGGGAGTGGATAATTAATGA
>NW_026456585.1:0-2573 GCF_943734635.1 Anopheles cruzii | reverse complement strand
AAACAACAATTTGTTAAAAACTCTGTTTGTAAACAACTCCAATTTCGCGCGTTGTAAAGGTGAAATGTCATCTCTGCGTTTAGCTGCGCGAAACAGCACGGATCAGGTGCGCTCTCTCTCTCGCAGACGCCGCCATCGAGAGATCAGGTCGCTACCGGGGGCATCCGTGAGCGCAACAGAGAGGCAAACAATGAAACTGCTCCAGCATCTGGTGCGCTCTCTGTCACGCGCGCTTGCTGAGATGGAGAGAGCAGCGCGCATGCTGAGACGGAGAGAGCAGTCTCACCCTGTCGCACCACGCTTAACCAGCCGGTCGCGGTCTGCGCGGTCTGGGTTGGCCGCTGCGGTCTTACCCCATCCCCCTTTGCCCCGCGAACCTGGCCAGGCCAAGGCTTTTATGGGTGAAAATTGGGTGTCCAGGAGGCCTTACCGACCTCCGCGGGAACACCACTTCCAAAAATTGTCTCGTTAGAGAATGCAGGGCAGTTCTGGACGACGATCCGAGAAGCAACTACCTACCTTGGACGTAAAACGGTGCTAAGCTGGGGATCCCATCACGTACCAGCCAGTTTTTTTAGCGATGTTTAATGACCCGTAGCTTTAGCGATGATGTAGCGATGTTTAATGACGCTTTTTATGCTTAAATCTGTGGATAAATAAGTGGAAATTAAAAGCAGTTCCGAGGGCCGAATCGAATGCTCTTTCGGAAGAGAGAACGATTGTGAACGCTGATTGCCGATTCGATCAATAATAGGGGATAAAACAATGAAAATTTTATACATATTTTGGTGATTTTCTGAATATTTTTGGCCGTGTTTGCCGTCTGAAGATCTCTCGAGAACCTTCTGCCGCTGTCATTTGACAGAAGGAATGTAAACAACCCATTGAACCCATTGAACCCAGCGTCATGTAATGTTTACGTTATTTGTTCGATTTAAGTTGGATTATTGTGATTATTCTATTGCTTAAAGACAATTACGACCCGTGCCGAGTGCCGTGGCGGATCGGATTAGCGCAGCCAACGCCGGCGCACGCAGCTTGCTTCACGAGGATGCGAGTAAAGTCGCTCCCACGCCCGCCAATCAATATTCAGTGGGATGTATTGTTTTATGTTTTAGGAAGGCAATGTTTTATTACTGTAGCCTTTTGGTGCCCAAACCGGACTTTCCCTGCTCGGGAACAAGTGTCAGAGACTTCAGCTGCCCATTTTGTGATCGGAAAGAAACATAAAATCGCGATACTGGAGGATCTCATCGCGCATCGCGCTTGCGGTAAAGCTCCCCCTTTCTAGCTCGCTCATTCGGTTCGCGTAAAGATCTGAGCTGAAGTTTAAAATACGGTTCGATAGCTCAAGTGCGAATTGCAGGATGAATAGTGGTAGTATTTCGTGCTTGTGTCGTACTATTTTGACCTTCTTTTTCTATCTTTTCGTTTAATATACAGTGCGGACCAAGCCGTTAAAGCACTGCAGTTGATGCAGTTGACTGTCGCCGGTAAAACCGATCGATCGCGGTAGCGCCTGCAACGGATGAGCTACAAACGAGCCCCTGTCAAATGAGAACATCATACATAAAGGATTAAATAAATGAATTTATTGGCGCAGTGAAATAATTGGACGGTAACTGGGTTCGGTTATAAAGTTAGCTGAAAACGATGCTTGTCTCCGCTTGAAGATTCATGCTTTAATGATGACAGCGAAACGTTCTTAATCATTAGAATTAGCTTGATGGTAAATGCACTTTCCGAAGGTTGCTGCTGATTTATTCTTCACTCATAAAAGAGGTAACGAAACTAAACCACAGCCGTGTATGTGACGTTCTTGTGCTTACATATTTTCATTGTTCGTTTTCCTAATAACTAACTTTGGGGGGGCCTCTATGCAATGTTTCTGCACAACTTTGTGCCAAGAATGTTGGACGTCGATCGTTTATATTCAGCCATATTCAGTGTATTCTACTACATTTCAATCAAATTACTTTTCGCCAAGTGAAACTGATGGTCATGCCGATGGATGGTCTGTGCCGTGAACTCGTGCCATACGTTTGATTGTTTCAGCGCCCTGGAATAGATGTAATAATAAGCAATTAGTAAGGAGTAATTATCCTGATCCTGCTAGTTGTTCCAAGTATTACGTCGAAACGGATACAGCTTTCGTTGTTGACGGTAAGCTGCTGGCGCTACGCAAGCTCTTCCTGCCCTAGTTCGGATCTGTGGCATATGCTATAAAGGCTGCCAGCGCTTGGGGCAAATTAATAACCATTTGTGATGCTGTTGCCAACATGGTCAGTAGCCTGGACGTTCTTTGAACGCTTTCGGAAATGTTACCACTTACTTATGCGAACACGCTCTCGCTATTCGGACCCGCGATTGTTTTGACCAGCCCATCTCTCTATCAGCAGCTGCCGTCGCGGGTGTAGCGGTGTAGCATCATCGTACCTTCCGGGGGGTTCAATCAAGCTCAAAGGCTTCACGATTCGGCTTCTCGGAGATCTCGCTGGACGATGGACAAAGACGATGTGTAACACAGATGTACAGATTATTTATTAAACATCGCAATGCGGCTACACAGCAGG
>NW_026456584.1:0-2575 GCF_943734635.1 Anopheles cruzii | reverse complement strand
AAACAACAATTTGTTAAAAACTCTGTTTGTAAACAACTCCAATTTCGCGCGTTGTAAAGGTGAAATGTCATCTCTGCGTTTAGCTGCGCGAAACAGCACGGATCAGGTGCGCTCTCTCTCTCGCAGACGCCGCCATCGAGAGATCAGGTCGCTACCGGGGGCATCCGTGAGCGCAACAGAGAGGCAAACAATGAAACTGCTCCAGCATCTGGTGCGCTCTCTGTCACGCGCGCTTGCTGAGATGGAGAGAGCAGCGCGCATGCTGAGACGGAGAGAGCAGTCTCACCCTGTCGCACCACGCTTAACCAGCCGGTCGCGGTCTGCGCGGTCTGGGTTGGCCGCTGCGGTCTTACCCCATCCCCCTTTGCCCCGCGAACCTGGCCAGGCCAAGGCTTTTATGGGTGAAAATTGGGTGTCCAGGAGGCCTTACCGACCTCCGCGGGAACACCACTTCCAAAAATTGTCTCGTTAGAGAATGCAGGGCAGTTCTGGACGACGATCCGAGAAGCAACTACCTACCTTGGACGTAAAACGGTGCTAAGCTGGGGATCCCATCACGTACCAGCCAGTTTTTTTAGCGATGTTTAATGACCCGTAGCTTTAGCGATGATGTAGCGATGTTTAATGACGCTTTTTATGCTTAAATCTGTGGATAAATAAGTGGAAATTAAAAGCAGTTCCGAGGGCCGAATCGAATGCTCTTTCGGAAGAGAGAACGATTGTGAACGCTGATTGCCGATTCGATCAATAATAGGGGATAAAACAATGAAAATTTTATACATATTTTGGTGATTTTCTGAATATTTTTGGCCGTGTTTGCCGTCTGAAGATCTCTCGAGAACCTTCTGCCGCTGTCATTTGACAGAAGGAATGTAAACAACCCATTGAACCCATTGAACCCAGCGTCATGTAATGTTTACGTTATTTGTTCGATTTAAGTTGGATTATTGTGATTATTCTATTGCTTAAAGACAATTACGACCCGTGCCGAGTGCCGTGGCGGATCGGATTAGCGCAGCCAACGCCGGCGCACGCAGCTTGCTTCACGACGATGCGAGTAAAGTCGCTCCCACGCCCGCCAATCAATATTCAGTGGGATGTATTGTTTTATGTTTTAGGAAGGCAATGTTTTATTACTGTAGCCTTTTGGTGCCCAAACCGGACTTTCCCTGCTCGGGAACAAGTGTCAGAGACTTCAGCTGCCCATTTTGTGATCGGAAAGAAACATAAAATCGCGATACTGGAGGATCTCATCGCGCATCGCGCTTGCGGTAAAGCTCCCCTTTTCTAGCTCGCTTATTCGGTTCGCGTAAAGATCTGAGCTGAAGTTTAAAATACGGTTCGATAGCTCAAGTGCGAATTGCAGGATGAATAGTGGTAGTATTTCGTGCTTGTGTCGTACTATTTTGACCTTCTTTTTCTATCTTTCCGTTTAATATACAGTGCGGACAGAGCCGTTAAAGCACTGCAGTTGATGCAGTAAACTGTCGCCGGTAAAACCGATCGATCGCGGTAGCGCCTGCAACGGATGAGCTACAAACGAGCCCCTGTCAAATGAGAACATCATACATAAAGGATTAAATAAATGAATTTATTGGCGCAGTGAAATAATTGGACGGTAACTGGGTTCGGTTATAAAGTTAGCTGAAAACGATGCTTGTCTCCGCTTGACGATTCATGCTTTAATGATGACAGCGAAACGTTCTTAATCATTAGAATTAGCTTGATGGTAAATGCACTTTCCGAAGGTTGCTGCTGATTTATTCTTCACTCATAAAAGAGGTAACGAAACTAAACCACAGCCGTGTATGTGACGTTCTTGTGCTTACATATTTTCATTGTTCGTTTTCCTAATAACTAACTTTGGGGGGGCCTCTATGCAATGTTTCTGCACAACTTTGTGCCAAGAATGTTAGGCGTCGATCGTTTATATTCAGCCATATTCAGTGTATTCTACTACATTTCAATCAAATTACTTTTCGCCAAGTGAAACTGATGGTCATGCCGATGGATGGTCTGTGCCGTGAACTCGTGCCATACGTTTGATTGTTTCAGCGCCCTGGAATAGATGTAATAATAAGCAATTAGTAAGGAGTAATTATCCTGATCCTGCTAGTTGTTCCAAGTATTACGTCGAAACGGATACAGCTTTCGTTGTTGACGGTAAGCTGCTGGCGCTACGCAAGCTCTTCCTGCCCTAGTTCGGATCTGTGGCATATGCTATAAAGGCTGCCAGCTCTTTGGGCAAATTAATAACCATTTGTGATGCTGTTGCCAACATGGTCAGTAGCCTGGACATTCTTTGGACGCTTTCGGAAATGTTACCACTTACTTATGCGAACACGCTCTCGCTATTCGGACCCGCGATTGTTTTGACCAGCCCATCTCTCTATCAGCAGCTGCTTGAACGTCGCGGGTGTAGCGGTGTAGCATCATCGTACCTTCCGGGTTCAATCAAGCTCAAAGGCTTCTCGATTCGGCTTCTCGGAGATCTCGCTGGACGATGGACAAAGACGATGTGTGACACAGATGTACAGATTATTTATTAAACATCGCAATGCGGCTACACAGCAGG
>NW_026456583.1:0-2576 GCF_943734635.1 Anopheles cruzii | reverse complement strand
CCGTGCTTAAAACATTTTTTAACCGTTGATCGCAGCGACAAACAACACTAAAACATTGCTTTGCTGTTAACATTGAAACATTGTTTGCCCACAATAAAACATTGTGAATTGTAAAACATTGTGGTGATTAAAACATAAATCGATCGTGCCGCGGCTGCAGAACATTTACAAGTTGTCACGGAGTCCACCCGACGGTGCTTATCCGAGTGAAAGTGAATCCGATACGGTGACGTGACCGTAGTAAAAGGATCTAGTGCAATGGATAAAACATTGCTTTGTGAACATTGGTCCCAGTTACGGACGTTGTTGTTTTAGTAAAACATTGTTTCTGCACCAGTTAAGTGCATTAGTGCCAATGGATTGCGCGTCAACGGAGAGACGTGATGCAGGGGTCAGCGCTGGGTCAGTTTTTGGCAGTGCCAGCGTCGCTGCAGCCCGGCTCTCCTGTAGGGCACAGCGTGAGTTGGAAAAGTTAGAAGAAGAGAGGCAGTTCCGAGAATACTACCTCGAGCGTAAGTACGCCATAATCGCAGCAATGGATGAGCGGAAAGGACGCCGCACGGGCAATGTGACGCCGACCGCAGATCCAAGCCGTCGGCAGTCTGCGACCGTTACACAACGCCGTGCCAGTGACCCCTACGCCGTGCAAGTGGACGACATTCGCCCAATGGCGGTCGCCAGCCGAACGGTGGCAGTTTTAACTCCGACCAAAATGGCCAACAGGAATCGCTTCACGACCACAAGTAAGCCCTCCACGCACAGCCAAACAGGCCTTGCGGAGTGTGAAGCAACGGTACCCGGAGCAGTGTACGGAATGCGAGCACCAACGAGACCTTCAAAACCGATCGGAATTGATCGTAGTGGTACGGTTCGGGACAATTTCGTGCGTGTGATAGAAGGACCGCTACCTGCGTTGGAAGAGAAGAACACTGTCGCGCTAAGGGACGAGAGTGCAACGACCACCAAGCGATGCGAGGTGAATGGATGTGTTAGTGTCCTGCCGCCAACGAAGCCATTCGGCCGCAAGAGTGGCGGCATTACAGTGTTTAATGGAGATGACAAACCAAGGACGATCGGTGTGTCGGCGAAGAATAGCAGCCTAAATACGAGCCGGACGAGACTCAACGGCAGCTTACGGGAAAAGGAGGCAAGGAAGCCAGACTTGTCAGAGGAGCAATCAGCCGATCGTGCCGCGGCTGCAGTAGATATGGGAAAATCAGTCGCAGCAGCACCAGTAGCAGCAGTTGTCATGGAAGTGGATGACGCGGAGCAAAGGACGTCGCAAGCCGGCCAGATGAAACGGCTCGACGCGAAAGTGCTGAACAACGCGGCCCACAAGCAACGGCATGCGGAGAACGGTGCTGCTGAGCAGGAACCACCACCGGTTGCCACCATCGAAGTGGATCGTTTGATCGTCGATCGTATCGGTGATGTGCCTTACGGGAATGGGCATGCCGCCGAAAATGTGCTGCTGACCGATGACGATCCGACGCGCTGGAAGGAGCTTTCGGTGACGGCCAAAAGGATGGTCGTCAGAGGCAACCTGTTCGTGAACAACGCACCGCTACCGAGCGGCGATCAAGCGCTTAGTGCGCGCAATCTGCTGGTGCAGGATCTGCGCGTGAATCGGGATCGATGTGAAGCCGGCGACGATGCTGACCACCAGGGCAACTGCTCTCCGGGTCAAGGCGGCGTCCTGTGGCCGGAGAGAGTTGAAGGCGCCGTGCGCGAACGCGCGGGCGTCAGTACGCAGGTCAGGGCGCATGTGCCGGCGTGCAGCGTGCGCCCTAGGCACCAGTGTTATGAGAGCAGGACGAAGCAGCCCAATGGAAAGTTTGACGGGCTGGAAGAAGGAGCCGCGAGTGACGGTAACGCAAGTGAAAGAACAAGCGTTGCAACCGTCTGCAAGCAGCACCAGGGCAACTGCTCTCCGGGTCAAGGCGGCGTCCTGTGGCCGGAGAGAGTTGAAGGCGCCGTGCGCGAACGCGCGGGCGTCAGTACGCGGGTCAGGGCGCATGTGCCGGCGTGCAGCGTGCGCCCTAGTCATGAGTGTTATGAGAGCAGGACGAAGCAGCCCAATGGAAGGTTTGACGGGCTGGAAGAAGGATTCGCAACGCTGCGGATATTCGAAGAAGATCAAGCAGTAGATCAGGAAGGTATAGCAAGATTTAAAGATAGTACTAATGAAAGCATAACCCCACAGCAGCAACAACAACCGCCAGCCGCCGCCGCCGCCGTCGGGATCGGTGTCGGTGTCGGAATCCCCTACAATCGGGCGAACTCGACGGGCAGCAAGTTCCGCCGGGTCGTCTGGGACCGCGCCAAGGAGGGACCAGTAAAAGCTCTGCGCGACCTGGAAGCCAAGCTGGACGAGGAGCGCAAACAGCGGATAGCGGCCGTGGCCACGATGAAGAAGCTCGATTATGACGGTGTGCCAGCAAGCCTCTTTCGTGCCGTTGCAGGCCACGTGCGGGCGATGAACATGAACCGGCAGCGTTTGGCGCGCGTGGCCAGCTTCTCGCGATATCCACGCTGGACGACGATCTGGGCCCACAATACGGAATCTAGCCATTTTT
>NW_026456582.1:0-2576 GCF_943734635.1 Anopheles cruzii | reverse complement strand
CCGTGCTTAAAACATTTTTTAACCGTTGATCGCAGCGACAAACAACACTAAAACATTGCTTTGCTGTTAACATTGAAACATTGTTTGCCCACAATAAAACATTGTGAATTGTAAAACATTGTGGTGATTAAAACATAAATCGATCGTGCCGCGGCTGCAGAACATTTACAAGTTGTCACGGAGTCCACCCGACGGTGCTTATCCGAGTGAAAGTGAATCCGATACGGTGACGTGACCGTAGTAAAAGGATCTAGTGCAATGGATAAAACATTGCTTTGTGAACATTGGTCCCAGTTACGGACGTTGTTGTTTTAGTAAAACATTGTTTCTGCACCAGTTAAGTGCATTAGTGCCAATGGATTGCGCGTCAACGGAGAGACGTGATGCAGGGGTCAGCGCTGGGTCAGTTTTTGGCAGTGCCAGCGTCGCTGCAGCCCGGCTCTCCTGTAGGGCACAGCGTGAGTTGGAAAAGTTAGAAGAAGAGAGGCAGTTCCGAGAATACTACCTCGAGCGTAAGTACGCCATAATCGCAGCAATGGATGAGCGGAAAGGACGCCGCACGGGCAATGTGACGCCGACCGCAGATCCAAGCCGTCGGCAGTCTGCGACCGTTACACAACGCCGTGCCAGTGACCCCTACGCCGTGCAAGTGGACGACATTCGCCCAATGGCGGTCGCCAGCCGAACGGTGGCAGTTTTAACTCCGACCAAAATGGCCAACAGGAATCGCTTCACGACCACAAGTAAGCCCTCCACGCACAGCCAAACAGGCCTTGCGGAGTGTGAAGCAACGGTACCCGGAGCAGTGTACGGAATGCGAGCACCAACGAGACCTTCAAAACCGATCGGAATTGATCGTAGTGGTACGGTTCGGGACAATTTCGTGCGTGTGATAGAAGGACCGCTACCTGCGTTGGAAGAGAAGAACACTGTCGCGCTAAGGGACGAGAGTGCAACGACCACCAAGCGATGCGAGGTGAATGGATGTGTTAGTGTCCTGCCGCCAACGAAGCCATTCGGCCGCAAGAGTGGCGGCATTACAGTGTTTAATGGAGATGACAAACCAAGGACGATCGGTGTGTCGGCGAAGAATAGCAGCCTAAATACGAGCCGGACGAGACTCAACGGCAGCTTACGGGAAAAGGAGGCAAGGAAGCCAGACTTGTCAGAGGAGCAATCAGCCGATCGTGCCGCGGCTGCAGTAGATATGGGAAAATCAGTCGCAGCAGCACCAGTAGCAGCAGTTGTCATGGAAGTGGATGACGCGGAGCAAAGGACGTCGCAAGCCGGCCAGATGAAACGGCTCGACGCGAAAGTGCTGAACAACGCGGCCCACAAGCAACGGCATGCGGAGAACGGTGCTGCTGAGCAGGAACCACCACCGGTTGCCACCATCGAAGTGGATCGTTTGATCGTCGATCGTATCGGTGATGTGCCTTACGGGAATGGGCATGCCGCCGAAAATGTGCTGCTGACCGATGACGATCCGACGCGCTGGAAGGAGCTTTCGGTGACGGCCAAAAGGATGGTCGTCAGAGGCAACCTGTTCGTGAACAACGCACCGCTACCGAGCGGCGATCAAGCGCTTAGTGCGCGCAATCTGCTGGTGCAGGATCTGCGCGTGAATCGGGATCGATGTGAAGCCGGCGACGATGCTGACCACCAGGGCAACTGCTCTCCGGGTCAAGGCGGCGTCCTGTGGCCGGAGAGAGTTGAAGGCGCCGTGCGCGAACGCGCGGGCGTCAGTACGCAGGTCAGGGCGCATGTGCCGGCGTGCAGCGTGCGCCCTAGGCACCAGTGTTATGAGAGCAGGACGAAGCAGCCCAATGGAAAGTTTGACGGGCTGGAAGAAGGAGCCGCGAGTGACGGTAACGCAAGTGAAAGAACAAGCGTTGCAACCGTCTGCAAGCAGCACCAGGGCAACTGCTCTCCGGGTCAAGGCGGCGTCCTGTGGCCGGAGAGAGTTGAAGGCGCCGTGCGCGAACGCGCGGGCGTCAGTACGCGGGTCAGGGCGCATGTGCCGGCGTGCAGCGTGCGCCCTAGTCATGAGTGTTATGAGAGCAGGACGAAGCAGCCCAATGGAAGGTTTGACGGGCTGGAAGAAGGATTCGCAACGCTGCGGATATTCGAAGAAGATCAAGCAGTAGATCAGGAAGGTATAGCAAGATTTAAAGATAGTACTAATGAAAGCATAACCCCACAGCAGCAACAACAACCGCCAGCCGCCGCCGCCGCCGTCGGGATCGGTGTCGGTGTCGGAATCCCCTACAATCGGGCGAACTCGACGGGCAGCAAGTTCCGCCGGGTCGTCTGGGACCGCGCCAAGGAGGGACCAGTAAAAGCTCTGCGCGACCTGGAAGCCAAGCTGGACGAGGAGCGCAAACAGCGGATAGCGGCCGTGGCCACGATGAAGAAGCTCGATTATGACGGTGTGCCAGCAAGCCTCTTTCGTGCCGTTGCAGGCCACGTGCGGGCGATGAACATGAACCGGCAGCGTTTGGCGCGCGTGGCCAGCTTCTCGCGATATCCACGCTGGACGACGATCTGGGCCCACAATACGGAATCTAGCCATTTTT
>NW_026456581.1:0-2576 GCF_943734635.1 Anopheles cruzii | reverse complement strand
CCGTGCTTAAAACATTTTTTAACCGTTGATCGCAGCGACAAACAACACTAAAACATTGCTTTGCTGTTAACATTGAAACATTGTTTGCCCACAATAAAACATTGTGAATTGTAAAACATTGTGGTGATTAAAACATAAATCGATCGTGCCGCGGCTGCAGAACATTTACAAGTTGTCACGGAGTCCACCCGACGGTGCTTATCCGAGTGAAAGTGAATCCGATACGGTGACGTGACCGTAGTAAAAGGATCTAGTGCAATGGATAAAACATTGCTTTGTGAACATTGGTCCCAGTTACGGACGTTGTTGTTTTAGTAAAACATTGTTTCTGCACCAGTTAAGTGCATTAGTGCCAATGGATTGCGCGTCAACGGAGAGACGTGATGCAGGGGTCAGCGCTGGGTCAGTTTTTGGCAGTGCCAGCGTCGCTGCAGCCCGGCTCTCCTGTAGGGCACAGCGTGAGTTGGAAAAGTTAGAAGAAGAGAGGCAGTTCCGAGAATACTACCTCGAGCGTAAGTACGCCATAATCGCAGCAATGGATGAGCGGAAAGGACGCCGCACGGGCAATGTGACGCCGACCGCAGATCCAAGCCGTCGGCAGTCTGCGACCGTTACACAACGCCGTGCCAGTGACCCCTACGCCGTGCAAGTGGACGACATTCGCCCAATGGCGGTCGCCAGCCGAACGGTGGCAGTTTTAACTCCGACCAAAATGGCCAACAGGAATCGCTTCACGACCACAAGTAAGCCCTCCACGCACAGCCAAACAGGCCTTGCGGAGTGTGAAGCAACGGTACCCGGAGCAGTGTACGGAATGCGAGCACCAACGAGACCTTCAAAACCGATCGGAATTGATCGTAGTGGTACGGTTCGGGACAATTTCGTGCGTGTGATAGAAGGACCGCTACCTGCGTTGGAAGAGAAGAACACTGTCGCGCTAAGGGACGAGAGTGCAACGACCACCAAGCGATGCGAGGTGAATGGATGTGTTAGTGTCCTGCCGCCAACGAAGCCATTCGGCCGCAAGAGTGGCGGCATTACAGTGTTTAATGGAGATGACAAACCAAGGACGATCGGTGTGTCGGCGAAGAATAGCAGCCTAAATACGAGCCGGACGAGACTCAACGGCAGCTTACGGGAAAAGGAGGCAAGGAAGCCAGACTTGTCAGAGGAGCAATCAGCCGATCGTGCCGCGGCTGCAGTAGATATGGGAAAATCAGTCGCAGCAGCACCAGTAGCAGCAGTTGTCATGGAAGTGGATGACGCGGAGCAAAGGACGTCGCAAGCCGGCCAGATGAAACGGCTCGACGCGAAAGTGCTGAACAACGCGGCCCACAAGCAACGGCATGCGGAGAACGGTGCTGCTGAGCAGGAACCACCACCGGTTGCCACCATCGAAGTGGATCGTTTGATCGTCGATCGTATCGGTGATGTGCCTTACGGGAATGGGCATGCCGCCGAAAATGTGCTGCTGACCGATGACGATCCGACGCGCTGGAAGGAGCTTTCGGTGACGGCCAAAAGGATGGTCGTCAGAGGCAACCTGTTCGTGAACAACGCACCGCTACCGAGCGGCGATCAAGCGCTTAGTGCGCGCAATCTGCTGGTGCAGGATCTGCGCGTGAATCGGGATCGATGTGAAGCCGGCGACGATGCTGACCACCAGGGCAACTGCTCTCCGGGTCAAGGCGGCGTCCTGTGGCCGGAGAGAGTTGAAGGCGCCGTGCGCGAACGCGCGGGCGTCAGTACGCAGGTCAGGGCGCATGTGCCGGCGTGCAGCGTGCGCCCTAGGCACCAGTGTTATGAGAGCAGGACGAAGCAGCCCAATGGAAAGTTTGACGGGCTGGAAGAAGGAGCCGCGAGTGACGGTAACGCAAGTGAAAGAACAAGCGTTGCAACCGTCTGCAAGCAGCACCAGGGCAACTGCTCTCCGGGTCAAGGCGGCGTCCTGTGGCCGGAGAGAGTTGAAGGCGCCGTGCGCGAACGCGCGGGCGTCAGTACGCGGGTCAGGGCGCATGTGCCGGCGTGCAGCGTGCGCCCTAGTCATGAGTGTTATGAGAGCAGGACGAAGCAGCCCAATGGAAGGTTTGACGGGCTGGAAGAAGGATTCGCAACGCTGCGGATATTCGAAGAAGATCAAGCAGTAGATCAGGAAGGTATAGCAAGATTTAAAGATAGTACTAATGAAAGCATAACCCCACAGCAGCAACAACAACCGCCAGCCGCCGCCGCCGCCGTCGGGATCGGTGTCGGTGTCGGAATCCCCTACAATCGGGCGAACTCGACGGGCAGCAAGTTCCGCCGGGTCGTCTGGGACCGCGCCAAGGAGGGACCAGTAAAAGCTCTGCGCGACCTGGAAGCCAAGCTGGACGAGGAGCGCAAACAGCGGATAGCGGCCGTGGCCACGATGAAGAAGCTCGATTATGACGGTGTGCCAGCAAGCCTCTTTCGTGCCGTTGCAGGCCACGTGCGGGCGATGAACATGAACCGGCAGCGTTTGGCGCGCGTGGCCAGCTTCTCGCGATATCCACGCTGGACGACGATCTGGGCCCACAATACGGAATCTAGCCATTTTT
>NW_026456580.1:0-2576 GCF_943734635.1 Anopheles cruzii | reverse complement strand
CCGTGCTTAAAACATTTTTTAACCGTTGATCGCAGCGACAAACAACACTAAAACATTGCTTTGCTGTTAACATTGAAACATTGTTTGCCCACAATAAAACATTGTGAATTGTAAAACATTGTGGTGATTAAAACATAAATCGATCGTGCCGCGGCTGCAGAACATTTACAAGTTGTCACGGAGTCCACCCGACGGTGCTTATCCGAGTGAAAGTGAATCCGATACGGTGACGTGACCGTAGTAAAAGGATCTAGTGCAATGGATAAAACATTGCTTTGTGAACATTGGTCCCAGTTACGGACGTTGTTGTTTTAGTAAAACATTGTTTCTGCACCAGTTAAGTGCATTAGTGCCAATGGATTGCGCGTCAACGGAGAGACGTGATGCAGGGGTCAGCGCTGGGTCAGTTTTTGGCAGTGCCAGCGTCGCTGCAGCCCGGCTCTCCTGTAGGGCACAGCGTGAGTTGGAAAAGTTAGAAGAAGAGAGGCAGTTCCGAGAATACTACCTCGAGCGTAAGTACGCCATAATCGCAGCAATGGATGAGCGGAAAGGACGCCGCACGGGCAATGTGACGCCGACCGCAGATCCAAGCCGTCGGCAGTCTGCGACCGTTACACAACGCCGTGCCAGTGACCCCTACGCCGTGCAAGTGGACGACATTCGCCCAATGGCGGTCGCCAGCCGAACGGTGGCAGTTTTAACTCCGACCAAAATGGCCAACAGGAATCGCTTCACGACCACAAGTAAGCCCTCCACGCACAGCCAAACAGGCCTTGCGGAGTGTGAAGCAACGGTACCCGGAGCAGTGTACGGAATGCGAGCACCAACGAGACCTTCAAAACCGATCGGAATTGATCGTAGTGGTACGGTTCGGGACAATTTCGTGCGTGTGATAGAAGGACCGCTACCTGCGTTGGAAGAGAAGAACACTGTCGCGCTAAGGGACGAGAGTGCAACGACCACCAAGCGATGCGAGGTGAATGGATGTGTTAGTGTCCTGCCGCCAACGAAGCCATTCGGCCGCAAGAGTGGCGGCATTACAGTGTTTAATGGAGATGACAAACCAAGGACGATCGGTGTGTCGGCGAAGAATAGCAGCCTAAATACGAGCCGGACGAGACTCAACGGCAGCTTACGGGAAAAGGAGGCAAGGAAGCCAGACTTGTCAGAGGAGCAATCAGCCGATCGTGCCGCGGCTGCAGTAGATATGGGAAAATCAGTCGCAGCAGCACCAGTAGCAGCAGTTGTCATGGAAGTGGATGACGCGGAGCAAAGGACGTCGCAAGCCGGCCAGATGAAACGGCTCGACGCGAAAGTGCTGAACAACGCGGCCCACAAGCAACGGCATGCGGAGAACGGTGCTGCTGAGCAGGAACCACCACCGGTTGCCACCATCGAAGTGGATCGTTTGATCGTCGATCGTATCGGTGATGTGCCTTACGGGAATGGGCATGCCGCCGAAAATGTGCTGCTGACCGATGACGATCCGACGCGCTGGAAGGAGCTTTCGGTGACGGCCAAAAGGATGGTCGTCAGAGGCAACCTGTTCGTGAACAACGCACCGCTACCGAGCGGCGATCAAGCGCTTAGTGCGCGCAATCTGCTGGTGCAGGATCTGCGCGTGAATCGGGATCGATGTGAAGCCGGCGACGATGCTGACCACCAGGGCAACTGCTCTCCGGGTCAAGGCGGCGTCCTGTGGCCGGAGAGAGTTGAAGGCGCCGTGCGCGAACGCGCGGGCGTCAGTACGCAGGTCAGGGCGCATGTGCCGGCGTGCAGCGTGCGCCCTAGGCACCAGTGTTATGAGAGCAGGACGAAGCAGCCCAATGGAAAGTTTGACGGGCTGGAAGAAGGAGCCGCGAGTGACGGTAACGCAAGTGAAAGAACAAGCGTTGCAACCGTCTGCAAGCAGCACCAGGGCAACTGCTCTCCGGGTCAAGGCGGCGTCCTGTGGCCGGAGAGAGTTGAAGGCGCCGTGCGCGAACGCGCGGGCGTCAGTACGCGGGTCAGGGCGCATGTGCCGGCGTGCAGCGTGCGCCCTAGTCATGAGTGTTATGAGAGCAGGACGAAGCAGCCCAATGGAAGGTTTGACGGGCTGGAAGAAGGATTCGCAACGCTGCGGATATTCGAAGAAGATCAAGCAGTAGATCAGGAAGGTATAGCAAGATTTAAAGATAGTACTAATGAAAGCATAACCCCACAGCAGCAACAACAACCGCCAGCCGCCGCCGCCGCCGTCGGGATCGGTGTCGGTGTCGGAATCCCCTACAATCGGGCGAACTCGACGGGCAGCAAGTTCCGCCGGGTCGTCTGGGACCGCGCCAAGGAGGGACCAGTAAAAGCTCTGCGCGACCTGGAAGCCAAGCTGGACGAGGAGCGCAAACAGCGGATAGCGGCCGTGGCCACGATGAAGAAGCTCGATTATGACGGTGTGCCAGCAAGCCTCTTTCGTGCCGTTGCAGGCCACGTGCGGGCGATGAACATGAACCGGCAGCGTTTGGCGCGCGTGGCCAGCTTCTCGCGATATCCACGCTGGACGACGATCTGGGCCCACAATACGGAATCTAGCCATTTTT
>NW_026456579.1:0-2579 GCF_943734635.1 Anopheles cruzii | reverse complement strand
CGTATGTGAAGTTTCATTTCAAGCAGTCACTTAATTTTTTTTTCAAGCCATTTAGTATCGACATGTCACAGTATTTTTTACAATGGAAAAAATCAAGTATCGTGAAGTGATTTAATTTTTATTTTTGAAAGATTTAAGCAAAGGAATATAATGAACGGATGTTGAAAGTGAAAGAGACTCTTCGCCTTCAATGGAGTGACTGAAAGAGCTTTAGTAGAAGCCCTAGGCATGTCACTAGAGCAAAAATACATGAACATGAAGGTTCGAGTTGTTGGAGTATCTACCGTAGTCACCAGATTTGACTCCTAGCGACTTCCATCTGTTTTCAGAACAAAAAAAAACATGCCGGAAGCACTTCCAGATTATCACTCAGGGATGGAATTTCTAATTTGGAGTCTCCTTGGAACAAGTGTACTGAGGTTCAGGGAGACTATACTGAATAGTAAAGTGTGTTTCATACCATAAAAATGTGTTTTTTCTATCGAGGCTTCGAATTTAATGAACAAACTAGTATATATTGGAGCTAGCTTCAGCGTCGTCTATAAAATTACCTTTTTATCCCCGACTAGAACCGATCGCAAGGCGGACTAGTGCGTGGCTCCGGAGCCGACAATCGCGAGTTCGAATCCCGTTGCGGCGGAGCCCATGTGTTGTGCCAATATCTTCAATATCTCTCTCTCCTGACATCAAAGGGCTTATAAAACGGCACATTTGGCCCATCCATTAGCACACTACATCCGAGAACCAATCGGGAATCTTCCTTACCGTTAATTTCAAGCTTCTTATCTTTTACAACTGCCGATGTCCCCGGGGGGCCGATCCAGAATCATCCACCAACACCCCCCGTAAGGTATCGCAGATTGTATCGCACTTTATTACCCGAAAAATTAAACTTCAACCAGCCAGTCCGACTCAACAGTGGATAGAATGCAATTCGATGCACTTTTTAACACGGACACCACGTTTAGCAACCAATCCACGGCCAGCCACGGACACGGTCCGGTCCGGCCCGTGCCCGAACCGAAACATGATCCGGCCGCGGCTCAAGTCGTGCCGCGCGGCTCCACCGCACACCGACCCAAGATTGTTTCTTTAATTTTCAATTCCCAATGATTGGCACCTGCACCGAGCGTGAGAGCGAGAGAGAGAGAGAGTGGCCCCCTTCGGTGTTTGCTGTGATCGCGGCCCTGCGCCGCCGCGTGCATGTTGTTAGCGATGTTGTTGTGGTGGCGTTGAGCAGACGATGACGATCCGTGGACACCCCACAGCAGCAGCAGCGGACAAGCTATCATGGCTTTGGGGGTATTATCCCTTCACCCTGGTCCGGGCCGGTCCGGGAGCCCGGCCCCGTCCGCCGGGGCCAAGCTGGAAGGTGAGAATTTTTAAAGAACCTCATAACACGCGGCGCGCGCGCGCGCGGAGTGTGAGAAATCGTAGGCGGAAGTCGACGGCCAAGACGGGAGAGAGAGACGATCGTTATCAACGACAGGCGGCACAAGGTGGGCCTCCCGTTCCTGCTCCAGCTACTTCCCCTGGGGTCGACAGTAATGCGCGCCCAAAGCCCTGTCACGGTCGGCCCCGGCGATGTTCGGATGGCGGCTCGGAATATGTGCGCCCCTCTGTGTGTGCCGGCCACGGATAAAGGCCGTGACGGGGAGAAGATTAATATAATGAAAAGGCAGCGAACGCGCCGGACCCGGGTATCCCGGGCGCGAAGGTGTTCGCAACATTCAATCGTAATAATCCGCATTCGGAACGAACTGGGCGCGGACCGGGAAGAAATTCATATTTCGTGAAGCACTACCGTCCCGGCAATCGCAATCGCAAATCCTCGGAATCAGCATCCCCCATGCCCAGTAGTGTCCTACATTTCTGCCGGCCGACTGCGGCCTTTTAAGGGCAGCGCGGTCTTCTCGTGACTTACTTGGGCAGGGAGTTTTGGCACGGCTTAACGAGAGAGTCCCATCGATCGGCTACTGGCTCTCACGCACCTTACGGAAGCGTCAATCCCTCCTAGGTCTTCGTCTAGGTCCGTCTTTTGTCCGCAGTGAAAGGTTTGCCAAGTGCGTATCAATGATCACCTGCCATCTCTGCCTGATTAGAGTCGGTTTTTGTCAATCTTCCTTCTTGTATGACTTCCACCCAGTACCCTGATGTCCTTTTCCATTTCCATTCAGTGCCTCAAGAATATGAAAACTCGAACCGGGGTTACCGAAAGATTCGAATGGGCAGATTGACGTACGATGCTTTTCCACCCTAAAACCGGCCAATTGAGAATCGATCCCAAGGCTCTTGGGAATTGGGCCAGGTGAGTGAGCATAATCTAGGGCAAATAGTGCCACATTCCACAGATAAGCAGCACCGATTGATGGTCCACCAGCACCAACCAATTCCTTGGGTTCCAATGCTTTATTGTGCAATAAAATTGGGCATTACAACGCTGGCAGGCCCCTAATCAATTCATTTACGCTCCCCGCAACCGCCGTGCCGTGCCTTCTCACATTTGTTTGCTCCTTTTACAGACCCCTTACGGACACACCTCGCAGAGCGCAGAGAGGTGTAAGGATTTTTGCATTCAC
>NW_026456578.1:0-2580 GCF_943734635.1 Anopheles cruzii | reverse complement strand
TTTCTACCTTTTTCCCATCTACTTGGCTACCCGTTGCATTCGCAACATTTTAAAAAACTCGTGTTACAAGTTTTTCGTGCATTTAAAAAGCTTGTGTGCCGTACTCATTGCGTGAGCAAAAGGGAAGTTAAGTGTGTGAGCAATAGGACGGAAGTGGGTTTGTGTAGGTGCGCTGTACGAAACGGGACCTTGCAACCCTGGACATCTTCCTCCTGCGCTAGCAGTTTGTGTGAGTGCGCTGTCTGAACGGGACCCGCACAAACTAAACATATTCTTCCCGCGCAAGTGTGCCGTGCCGCGAGATAAACTCTATTGCGCGAAGTGCATTTAAAAATCGTGTCTATGTGAAGTTTTTCTTGCAACTTGCATTTTTTCGTGCATTGCAAACGTGCAAAAGAAGTTAACGAGTGTCAGCGTTAACTTGGGACATTGTGCGAGTGTGAGTGCAAGTTCCAGTCCAGCAAAGTTGCCTCACGAGTAAACAGAACCCGGGACGATTAAGCGGCGTACGCAGGCGGTCATCAAGAATATGGTGCCGTGAGAATCTGCGACGCCGAGCTGTGCGAGTGCGCCGTTGAAACGGGACGCGCCAGCCATCTTCCCGCGCAGATTAGTGAAGGTGTCCGGCTCGAAAGCCGACGTGCGAAGTTTAGTCTGAAGAGGACAGATCATGATCAGCTGCGCGCCATGAAAAAAGCAGCAAATCACCACGAGGTCCGTGATGACCCTGAGGAGGGTCATGGACCTCATTCCAATCTGCTGGCCAGCTCCACGGCCCGGCTAGCCGAGTCGGAAGAGCGTGAGAGAGAAACACGGCCATTGGACCCGGCCGAAATAGCGTACCAGAGACGAGTGCTAGAACTGACGGCAGAGTTACGTGCGCTCGATCAGAGAATCGATAACAATCGGCGCGAAGCGACCGACCAAATGAAGAGTGTGAGCAATCGTTACGAGCCGCCGGCCGAAGGGAACCGAGTGCCACCTCCGTGGAGTGTTAGTGGCCGCCAGGCGCCGACTCCCGCGTACCCGGTTTACAGCGCACACGCTGCAAACCCGACGACGATGCCGTACGCCGCCGCCGACCAGATTGGGTTTGGGTTCCCTGGACATGAACCATGGCGGACCGCCGGCGAAACTACGCTCAGCCAAAGCCAAATTTCGGCGCGGCAGGGAACGGCACGGGACCTACCGACGTTTTCGGGCAGACCCGAGGAGTGGCCGTTATTCATCAGCAGCTTCGAGACGTCCACCGGCATGTGCGGGTATTCGGACGCCGAGAATATGCTACGGCTGCAGCGGGCGCTGAGAGGGAAGGCACTGGACGCAGTGCGGTGCCGGCTCCTGTTTCCAGCCGGACTGCCCGGTGTAATAAGCACCTTACGCATGCTGTTCGGAAGGCCTGAGGTGATCATGCACTCCCTGATGGAGCAGATCCGGCGAATGCCCGCGCCAAGGGCGGATGAACTCGAGTCGCTGATGGACTTTGGGATCGCCGTGCAGAATATGTGCGCGACAATAGCTGCATCAGGGATCGATGGCTACCTCTGCAACGTGGCGCTGTTGCAGGAGCTAGTCGAGAAGCTTCCGGCGCCCACGCGGCTTGAGTGGGCCTACCACAGAATGAGGCTCCCAAAGGTGGATCTGGCGGACTTCGGCAATTGGCTCGAGACACTGGTAGCCGCTGCCAGCTTGGTCACGGTGCCGAGATCGGATCCGCCACCCGTGAGAGAGGAGCAAGAGCTCCTCAAGACACAATGTGAAACGCGCACACAATATACAGCGCGCTACGAGAACGTGTACGGTCCGAACAATGAACGTCATTCGTCGGGCGCTTTACCGAATGCGCATATCTGTGAATGTCAGGAGCTTCAGGCCGCCAATGATCGTCTGGAGGAGAGCACAAAGAAGATTCAGTCGGAGCTGGAGGACGCAGCCATCGAGCTGGAAACCCAGCGCACCAAGGTACTGGAGCTGGAGAAGAAGCAGAGAAGCTTCGACAAGGTGTTAGCAGAAGAGGAGCCAGTGAAGAAGAGTTTGGGGCAACGATTGGCCATAGCAGCCATCACCCCACTAGAGCCAGCCCCCAAGAAGGGGCAACAGTTGGCCACAGCCAACACCTCAAAGCGGCAGTATCAGACGCCAACCGCCGCCGTTGCCGCCGCCGCCGAGCCAGGCGCACCTGCCGCCGCCGCCGAGCCAGGCGCACCTGCCGCCGCCGCCGAGCGAACCGCCGCCGCCGAGCGAACCGCCGCCGCCGTTGCCGCCGCCGCCAAGCCAGGCGCACCCGTCGACGCCGCCGTTGTCGCCGTTGCCGTCGCCGCCAAGCGAGCCGCACTCGCCGCAGAGCCAGGCGCACCCGCTGCCACCGTCGAGCCAGATACCGGCACGGAGCGTCGCTTCAGCGAGAAGTTGACGACGGGTAGCCAGTTCCGCCGAATAGTTTGGGACCGTGCGAAGGACGAGCAACACGTGGACCTCGAGCCGCTGGATTAGTAGAGTGAAGTGCGAGCGCGCACAACACTGGGTGGGAGTATGTTGCAAATGCAACCCAGCGGCTCCCGATCGACCGACCGATCGATC
>NW_026456577.1:0-2580 GCF_943734635.1 Anopheles cruzii | reverse complement strand
TTTCTACCTTTTTCCCATCTACTTGGCTACCCGTTGCATTCGCAACATTTTAAAAAACTCGTGTTACAAGTTTTTCGTGCATTTAAAAAGCTTGTGTGCCGTACTCATTGCGTGAGCAAAAGGGAAGTTAAGTGTGTGAGCAATAGGACGGAAGTGGGTTTGTGTAGGTGCGCTGTACGAAACGGGACCTTGCAACCCTGGACATCTTCCTCCTGCGCTAGCAGTTTGTGTGAGTGCGCTGTCTGAACGGGACCCGCACAAACTAAACATATTCTTCCCGCGCAAGTGTGCCGTGCCGCGAGATAAACTCTATTGCGCGAAGTGCATTTAAAAATCGTGTCTATGTGAAGTTTTTCTTGCAACTTGCATTTTTTCGTGCATTGCAAACGTGCAAAAGAAGTTAACGAGTGTCAGCGTTAACTTGGGACATTGTGCGAGTGTGAGTGCAAGTTCCAGTCCAGCAAAGTTGCCTCACGAGTAAACAGAACCCGGGACGATTAAGCGGCGTACGCAGGCGGTCATCAAGAATATGGTGCCGTGAGAATCTGCGACGCCGAGCTGTGCGAGTGCGCCGTTGAAACGGGACGCGCCAGCCATCTTCCCGCGCAGATTAGTGAAGGTGTCCGGCTCGAAAGCCGACGTGCGAAGTTTAGTCTGAAGAGGACAGATCATGATCAGCTGCGCGCCATGAAAAAAGCAGCAAATCACCACGAGGTCCGTGATGACCCTGAGGAGGGTCATGGACCTCATTCCAATCTGCTGGCCAGCTCCACGGCCCGGCTAGCCGAGTCGGAAGAGCGTGAGAGAGAAACACGGCCATTGGACCCGGCCGAAATAGCGTACCAGAGACGAGTGCTAGAACTGACGGCAGAGTTACGTGCGCTCGATCAGAGAATCGATAACAATCGGCGCGAAGCGACCGACCAAATGAAGAGTGTGAGCAATCGTTACGAGCCGCCGGCCGAAGGGAACCGAGTGCCACCTCCGTGGAGTGTTAGTGGCCGCCAGGCGCCGACTCCCGCGTACCCGGTTTACAGCGCACACGCTGCAAACCCGACGACGATGCCGTACGCCGCCGCCGACCAGATTGGGTTTGGGTTCCCTGGACATGAACCATGGCGGACCGCCGGCGAAACTACGCTCAGCCAAAGCCAAATTTCGGCGCGGCAGGGAACGGCACGGGACCTACCGACGTTTTCGGGCAGACCCGAGGAGTGGCCGTTATTCATCAGCAGCTTCGAGACGTCCACCGGCATGTGCGGGTATTCGGACGCCGAGAATATGCTACGGCTGCAGCGGGCGCTGAGAGGGAAGGCACTGGACGCAGTGCGGTGCCGGCTCCTGTTTCCAGCCGGACTGCCCGGTGTAATAAGCACCTTACGCATGCTGTTCGGAAGGCCTGAGGTGATCATGCACTCCCTGATGGAGCAGATCCGGCGAATGCCCGCGCCAAGGGCGGATGAACTCGAGTCGCTGATGGACTTTGGGATCGCCGTGCAGAATATGTGCGCGACAATAGCTGCATCAGGGATCGATGGCTACCTCTGCAACGTGGCGCTGTTGCAGGAGCTAGTCGAGAAGCTTCCGGCGCCCACGCGGCTTGAGTGGGCCTACCACAGAATGAGGCTCCCAAAGGTGGATCTGGCGGACTTCGGCAATTGGCTCGAGACACTGGTAGCCGCTGCCAGCTTGGTCACGGTGCCGAGATCGGATCCGCCACCCGTGAGAGAGGAGCAAGAGCTCCTCAAGACACAATGTGAAACGCGCACACAATATACAGCGCGCTACGAGAACGTGTACGGTCCGAACAATGAACGTCATTCGTCGGGCGCTTTACCGAATGCGCATATCTGTGAATGTCAGGAGCTTCAGGCCGCCAATGATCGTCTGGAGGAGAGCACAAAGAAGATTCAGTCGGAGCTGGAGGACGCAGCCATCGAGCTGGAAACCCAGCGCACCAAGGTACTGGAGCTGGAGAAGAAGCAGAGAAGCTTCGACAAGGTGTTAGCAGAAGAGGAGCCAGTGAAGAAGAGTTTGGGGCAACGATTGGCCATAGCAGCCATCACCCCACTAGAGCCAGCCCCCAAGAAGGGGCAACAGTTGGCCACAGCCAACACCTCAAAGCGGCAGTATCAGACGCCAACCGCCGCCGTTGCCGCCGCCGCCGAGCCAGGCGCACCTGCCGCCGCCGCCGAGCCAGGCGCACCTGCCGCCGCCGCCGAGCGAACCGCCGCCGCCGAGCGAACCGCCGCCGCCGTTGCCGCCGCCGCCAAGCCAGGCGCACCCGTCGACGCCGCCGTTGTCGCCGTTGCCGTCGCCGCCAAGCGAGCCGCACTCGCCGCAGAGCCAGGCGCACCCGCTGCCACCGTCGAGCCAGATACCGGCACGGAGCGTCGCTTCAGCGAGAAGTTGACGACGGGTAGCCAGTTCCGCCGAATAGTTTGGGACCGTGCGAAGGACGAGCAACACGTGGACCTCGAGCCGCTGGATTAGTAGAGTGAAGTGCGAGCGCGCACAACACTGGGTGGGAGTATGTTGCAAATGCAACCCAGCGGCTCCCGATCGACCGACCGATCGATC
>NW_026456576.1:0-2581 GCF_943734635.1 Anopheles cruzii | reverse complement strand
TCGGCTGTTGATTCCTCAACAGTTGATGATTCCTCAGGAGTCGATGGCTCTTCGGTTGACGGCTCGACTGTTGATTCCTCAACAGTTGATGATTCCTCAGGAGTCGATGGCTCTTCGGTTGACGGCTCGGCTGTAGATTCCTCAACAGTCGTTGCCTCGGTTGCGGGTTGTTCCGTTTCCGTCGAACTCGCTCCGCCAGTGGACAGAGTGGGACGTACGCTGGTTGTCAAAACTTCATCATCGCTGCACCTCACGTTTTCTTTAAAATCACACTCACACTTGTCCACATTGAAACGCAGATCGTTTGGACACGAGACACTCAACTTCAGGCCCAGTACGCACAGGTTGTACTTGGTGCAGATCGTGTGGGGCATGAGCACTAGATTGCGAGGATCGAAAAACTGTGGACAGGTCTCGGCACACGTCGTCATCGTCTCAATATCAATATCTCGTCTCACTCGGTCCACCTTGTTCCCTGCACACTGCACTTCGGCCGAAGCCATTTTGACGCAACTTTTCACCGGATCACTCCACACGGATCCCTCGGGACAGTGGGCCACGACTTGAATCCACCCGATGCAGGTGACGTAGCCCGTACAGCTGTTGGGCAGGGCATGAATGGCCGGCACCGTAGAGGCACCCGCAGCAGCAGCACCTTGACAGTCAAACGATGCCACCGCTCGGCCAAACGACACGATCACCGCCAGGACGCAGAGTGTCCGATGTAGATCTGTAGAAGATTTCCAGGGCACAGTTGCAGTTGCGACCATCTTTCCTACGGCGCAGGCAATACTTACAGGATTCCTCCATGCTGTTGCTCCTGTGACACGGGTCCTAGAACCGCACGCGGGACGAGTTTTCCGGCTCAATCAATTTTGCCGGATGCTTGGACCAGCGCCTTCCTTTTTATAGAGCCTCTCAGAATAGAACTCAAGTGGCCCCCAGATTGTAGTTTGATAAAATGTGGCATCGGGACTTTATCGTCCACTCTGGCCCAATCATTCGAGGGCCTCGTGAGCCGTGACAATGCATCCACACACGTGAGAAAATATGGGTGCAGCGCCCAAAAGTCATCGGCAAAAGGGGGCTCTAGTATTTGTACTATTTGATTGTTTTGTGTCACTTGTGCAAGCCGAAGAATTGAGAAGGGAACTTCCATTTTGTGACATTGTCTTAACTAATCTTGAAAGTAGCTCAACAAACCCGTTGAATGGTTCTTTCGTGACTCGTGACAGTACTGGGTATGTGCGCAATTAATGACCCCTATGTAATGATCCGGATCCGGTGCGTGCCACCTAATTCGTGATCATTCCCACCACGGCGCCAGACCCCCCTGCACTATGCGAGCTTCGTCCCCACCGAGCGTCGACGCATATTAAGGTCAATTCAAACGCATTAGATCCCGTATGGGGGGTGTCGGGTTCGAATTGTTAGGAAAAGACTTTCTTGTGGTGCCGCGTGAGACACCTAAATGTTTCCACCACAACAATCCCGTGACTCCCGCGCTACGCCGCTTCATTAACCCGTATCCGTGGACATAGAAGGCAACAAAATGATGGCAAAAAACACTCCGAAGAAGCAAAACGGGCAAGTGACAAAAAATGATTATGGCCAAACAAAGAAATCAGCTACCCCAGCACGTTGACCTACAATCAGCCACACACACAATTCAGGGTTAGGGTGACGATCGAGGCAGGGTGTTCGATCAGAGAGGATCACTTTCTCATCATTTCACACTGTGTTTTAAATTAAGCACCAATCACAGGCCCTTTTCGCTTTATGGCCATTGCCTTTCGCTGTCGATTGCTCTAAATCTCGCTACACGTGGCCCGGCCCTTTGCATTGACCACCGACGAGGTCCCCCTCCGGATGATACCTCCAGAGGGTGGCACAGTTTGGGCCGGAAAATTTGTGAAATAATAGACACCCCGGGTCTATCGAGGGCACGGTTTGGCTGTGGCGATGAAAAAGCCGTTTATCGTCAAGCGAAACTGGTTAATTTTCCCATTTTTCCAACAGCCTTCGCTGCTTTTAACCTTTTTTCGTATCTCCCATTCCCGTTGATGTTGTGTGCCGCACTTGCGGCGCCTTTGCGTTGGTATCGAGATTCTGTTCCGATGCTCTCCACTCACACACACACGGAGAGGATTCACTTTTCATTTCCGTTTCTCGTTCGTCTAGGGCCGGCGCCGGCTTTAAGCTCTCGAGAGAGCACCGGGTTCCTTATCGGCATGCATTTGTTTGTGCGGTGATAAGATCATTTACCAAATTCACGCTACAATCGATTACTCACTCGGTTATGTGAGTTTACGTTATCGCAAATAAACAAATTTGCCAAGCGTACGCCCGCACTGGCGTGCCACTTACCGCACAAACTTAAATGTTTTAGGGGGGGGTGCTAGTAGACATTTTCGCTAGATAGCAGCCCTTGTGGCGTAATTCGGCAGAGGAAGAATGTAAAAATCCCCACATGAAGTGTGGGGACACATATTTTTTAAACGACGTGTGGGGTTGCGACTAACCAGAAAGCCTTCCAATGATCCAGCAGCACACACGAGGGAGGGCTAGAGTCATAGAGGGC
>NW_026456575.1:0-2581 GCF_943734635.1 Anopheles cruzii | reverse complement strand
TCGGCTGTTGATTCCTCAACAGTTGATGATTCCTCAGGAGTCGATGGCTCTTCGGTTGACGGCTCGACTGTTGATTCCTCAACAGTTGATGATTCCTCAGGAGTCGATGGCTCTTCGGTTGACGGCTCGGCTGTAGATTCCTCAACAGTCGTTGCCTCGGTTGCGGGTTGTTCCGTTTCCGTCGAACTCGCTCCGCCAGTGGACAGAGTGGGACGTACGCTGGTTGTCAAAACTTCATCATCGCTGCACCTCACGTTTTCTTTAAAATCACACTCACACTTGTCCACATTGAAACGCAGATCGTTTGGACACGAGACACTCAACTTCAGGCCCAGTACGCACAGGTTGTACTTGGTGCAGATCGTGTGGGGCATGAGCACTAGATTGCGAGGATCGAAAAACTGTGGACAGGTCTCGGCACACGTCGTCATCGTCTCAATATCAATATCTCGTCTCACTCGGTCCACCTTGTTCCCTGCACACTGCACTTCGGCCGAAGCCATTTTGACGCAACTTTTCACCGGATCACTCCACACGGATCCCTCGGGACAGTGGGCCACGACTTGAATCCACCCGATGCAGGTGACGTAGCCCGTACAGCTGTTGGGCAGGGCATGAATGGCCGGCACCGTAGAGGCACCCGCAGCAGCAGCACCTTGACAGTCAAACGATGCCACCGCTCGGCCAAACGACACGATCACCGCCAGGACGCAGAGTGTCCGATGTAGATCTGTAGAAGATTTCCAGGGCACAGTTGCAGTTGCGACCATCTTTCCTACGGCGCAGGCAATACTTACAGGATTCCTCCATGCTGTTGCTCCTGTGACACGGGTCCTAGAACCGCACGCGGGACGAGTTTTCCGGCTCAATCAATTTTGCCGGATGCTTGGACCAGCGCCTTCCTTTTTATAGAGCCTCTCAGAATAGAACTCAAGTGGCCCCCAGATTGTAGTTTGATAAAATGTGGCATCGGGACTTTATCGTCCACTCTGGCCCAATCATTCGAGGGCCTCGTGAGCCGTGACAATGCATCCACACACGTGAGAAAATATGGGTGCAGCGCCCAAAAGTCATCGGCAAAAGGGGGCTCTAGTATTTGTACTATTTGATTGTTTTGTGTCACTTGTGCAAGCCGAAGAATTGAGAAGGGAACTTCCATTTTGTGACATTGTCTTAACTAATCTTGAAAGTAGCTCAACAAACCCGTTGAATGGTTCTTTCGTGACTCGTGACAGTACTGGGTATGTGCGCAATTAATGACCCCTATGTAATGATCCGGATCCGGTGCGTGCCACCTAATTCGTGATCATTCCCACCACGGCGCCAGACCCCCCTGCACTATGCGAGCTTCGTCCCCACCGAGCGTCGACGCATATTAAGGTCAATTCAAACGCATTAGATCCCGTATGGGGGGTGTCGGGTTCGAATTGTTAGGAAAAGACTTTCTTGTGGTGCCGCGTGAGACACCTAAATGTTTCCACCACAACAATCCCGTGACTCCCGCGCTACGCCGCTTCATTAACCCGTATCCGTGGACATAGAAGGCAACAAAATGATGGCAAAAAACACTCCGAAGAAGCAAAACGGGCAAGTGACAAAAAATGATTATGGCCAAACAAAGAAATCAGCTACCCCAGCACGTTGACCTACAATCAGCCACACACACAATTCAGGGTTAGGGTGACGATCGAGGCAGGGTGTTCGATCAGAGAGGATCACTTTCTCATCATTTCACACTGTGTTTTAAATTAAGCACCAATCACAGGCCCTTTTCGCTTTATGGCCATTGCCTTTCGCTGTCGATTGCTCTAAATCTCGCTACACGTGGCCCGGCCCTTTGCATTGACCACCGACGAGGTCCCCCTCCGGATGATACCTCCAGAGGGTGGCACAGTTTGGGCCGGAAAATTTGTGAAATAATAGACACCCCGGGTCTATCGAGGGCACGGTTTGGCTGTGGCGATGAAAAAGCCGTTTATCGTCAAGCGAAACTGGTTAATTTTCCCATTTTTCCAACAGCCTTCGCTGCTTTTAACCTTTTTTCGTATCTCCCATTCCCGTTGATGTTGTGTGCCGCACTTGCGGCGCCTTTGCGTTGGTATCGAGATTCTGTTCCGATGCTCTCCACTCACACACACACGGAGAGGATTCACTTTTCATTTCCGTTTCTCGTTCGTCTAGGGCCGGCGCCGGCTTTAAGCTCTCGAGAGAGCACCGGGTTCCTTATCGGCATGCATTTGTTTGTGCGGTGATAAGATCATTTACCAAATTCACGCTACAATCGATTACTCACTCGGTTATGTGAGTTTACGTTATCGCAAATAAACAAATTTGCCAAGCGTACGCCCGCACTGGCGTGCCACTTACCGCACAAACTTAAATGTTTTAGGGGGGGGTGCTAGTAGACATTTTCGCTAGATAGCAGCCCTTGTGGCGTAATTCGGCAGAGGAAGAATGTAAAAATCCCCACATGAAGTGTGGGGACACATATTTTTTAAACGACGTGTGGGGTTGCGACTAACCAGAAAGCCTTCCAATGATCCAGCAGCACACACGAGGGAGGGCTAGAGTCATAGAGGGC
>NW_026456574.1:0-2582 GCF_943734635.1 Anopheles cruzii | reverse complement strand
ATGCATTAAAACTTTCCAACCAAACTCCTGGACTTTCTGGCGAGCCACCAAAGACGTGCGTAACATTTCGTTGTCCTGTTGGAACACAAAACCTCTTCTGTTGGCCGATTTTGGCCGTTTCTCGCCAATTGCTAGCTTCGAACGGTACAGTGATTGACGGTAGCAATCTGAATTTAGTATTAAGCCACACGGAAGCTGCTCATGATAAACAATTCCCTTCAAGTCCCACCATATACCCTGTAGAACCTTCCTAGCCGTTATTCCTGGTTTGGCCACCGGTTAATCTGCTTTACCACCCTTAGACCACGATTATTTTTACACAGTATTGTCGTATGTATGCCATACCTCATCCCCAGTATCAATCATTTAAAGAAATGGGTCGATTTTGTTCCGTTAGGCCAAAACTTCGCAAGATGGCAAGTCGAGCCATCATGTTTTTTGGTGGAAATAGGGTGGGGCCCAAACATCGAGCTTCTTTGTGAATCCAGCTTTGCGCCAATGACTTTAAGCGGTTCGATGATTGATCTTTAGCTCCTGGCCGATGCTCTGATTACTAAAATGCCGATCTACTTTGATTATTTCTGTGACTTTATCGACATTTTCGATGACGTGTCTGTCTAGGCTTTAACATCAAAAATAACTGAAACGTGTCAACGAAACCAAAATTTGACCCAGCCAGCTGTTAGAGTATCGGCACCATGAACACCATGCGAAATTTCAGCGTCCTAGCTTAAATTTTCACCTTTATCGGACAAAAAGTGTAAAATATACCGAATTTTCTCTGCGTTAACCTCCATTGTTAACACCCTGTAACTCACAAATGAATAGAACAAACAAAAAACAATGAAAGCATTTTTTGAAGTGTAAAGAATCAGCTTTAAAACGAGCCTAAACTTGAAACTGTACGATCGATACTTCACGACATATCGATCACTAAAGGCATCTATCGTAAAAAACGTCGATTTCTTTTTAGCCAACCTAATATAACGAAAATTTTAAAATAAACCAAATAACAAATCACAATGGTTTCTGTGATTGATTTGAGTCTTTTTTGTGATTGTGATCTTTTGATCTATGGTAATTCTGTATGATCTATGTTTGTGATGTTGCATTAGGATCTTAAGATTTAATTGTGTTGCAAATACATGTTCAGATTACTATTTCTAGAGTCGATTTTTTCTCTCCTACAATTCACGTACCTGCGACTAAACGAGTGAACCCAATCTCGAATTGCCAATCCCGGAACTCACCAGAAAAAAATACCTCAATTGTCACAACAAACCCACCGGCACGGCCGTCTGTTTACTGTAAGCTTAAAGCAGAGTTTTATAATATGGAGCCGCTTTTAAATGGAGCCGGCAATGAAAGGAAAAGCCGCCAAACTGCTTTCATTTGCCCAACACTCATTATCACGTGCATTTGTCACCGGCGCGAGTGTAACCGGCGCTTTCGTAATTCGTTCCCCGCAGGTACCGGATGCCGACCGCACACAGCACAATATCCGCCCGCCAGCGCAAACAACGGCTCAGCAAACCACAACACACCCTGACAGCACACACAAGGGACCGAATGCATGGCACCACCAGGCCACCGGCCAGCGGCCACACAAAGGATCTCCGTCTAAAACGATCGTTTAGAGCCTGGGCGCCCATTGCCGATCCGCGCTCTCCGGGCCACGACTGTCACTCCGTTTAACGTATCCCGACCGACCGAACTGTGCCGCTCTGTCTTCGGTGGCCCCAAAAAAGGTCAAATCCTCCCGGGTGGGGCGGGGGCTGGCAGGTGGCAGATCGTAGCAAAAATAGTGCACCGCCGCCGTGGAGGCTCTGTGCCCCGTTATGGGGCACAGGGCGATTCCTTGAAAGGAAATCTTCACTGAAAGCCCTATTGTCCCGATTGATTGCCATCTGTCAGTGGGTCGATGACGGCCAAGAAGGTCTAAAACGGACCCTGGGCGGTTGCGGGTCACTGTTCTGTCAATCCCGTGCCAAACCGGCGCATTGGTCAACCACCCGGTGGCCAATCGATCCGATCCTTCCGCCATTCCGCGGACCTCGTAACGAAGCGGTTGATAATTATCTTGAGTAGCATTCTGTCGAATATTTTAATGGATGTCTTTATTGTCGTCGAGATATAGATTTGGAATTGATTATATAAACGCCAACAGAAATCATTTATTTAAAAATGAATTTGATCAATTTTTCGCTCCTTACGAAATTAGGTAAAAGTCCTATTGTTTATTGCTTCATTTAAATAAAATTGCTGTTTGACAAATTCAACACAAGTTCAGAAAATGAAACTCGAAATGTATAAAAAATTGATCATAACTACGCCAAGGCACACTTTCAAAAAATTAAACAAAATTTTGTTTAAAAATTAACTTATAACGGAAAAGTTTAATAATTAATGGCCGTAAAGTACATATGCTGTTTCTTCCAGAAACTTATCTATCTACATTCAAGGTCCAAATCAAGGTCCAACCAAATGAAATGAATTAGTTTTTGTGTGTTGCCTACGTCAATGTATAACATCGCTCTCTGCACGAATCTCCGAATCGCCGCCTGAAACCCAATGGAAGGATG
>NW_026456573.1:0-2583 GCF_943734635.1 Anopheles cruzii | reverse complement strand
TGCAGTACCACGGCATCGATGTGCTGGCCACGATCGTCGGATTACCGATGCTGTTCGTGTACCTTCTGGCGAAACTGTTGTGTAGAGCGTTGACGAAAAAGCCGACCACCGCAGCCGTATCGAGTGGGTCGAAGAAAAAGCGAAATTAACCACCAAATGTTTGCCTGGTTTCGATGGCCCTGTGTGATGCCCATTGTGGACTGATCCGTAACGAGAGTATTCAAATTTTCCTTACGATAGTGGTTGGAGAAAATAAAACCCCTTATACTTAACATGTGTTTTGGAAATAGCTAGTTCGTACTTCATGACACGAACCGTGGTCGAAATACATTACCTTTTCCGACAGCAAATTGAATGAAAAGTTATTCAACTTTGGGCTCAGGGCCGCCGTTTCTAGCGCGGCCGCCGTTTTTTGTGCCAGTTTATCAATAGAAGCTGAATCAAAAGCCCGCTTTATGTCCAAGAAGACCGAAGCCATCACCTCTTTGCCAGCGTGAGCTAGCTCGATCTCCGAAACCAGTAGCGTCAGTCGTTAGTACCCTTGCCTTTGCGGAAACCAAATTGGGTACAGGATAGAAGACCGTTAGATTCAAGCCATCTGTCCGGGTGGAAAAAAGATCATTTTCTCGATTAAGTATGCCAGGCATGAAAGCATCTAAATGGGGCGATAAGAATCATGGTCGGATAGATGGCTAGAGAGAGCTCGATCATTGTAAATGGTGCGTCACCTGCAATCGCAATCTGTTGAAAATTCTGCGCTGGAACGAAGGCAGGGCAGACTTTGGCTGCGAAAGGTTCCAACCTTTTGTCAGAAAAACCTTCACTCTCATAGGTTTTTTGCCGTTTCGCATCCTTTTAGCGCATCCATCCATATTCCAGAGCGAGCTTAGCGAAGTGGATGGCGACAGTTACTGGACGTATTTGCGCCAGTATCCTTTCTTTTTTGCTTTAAGCAAGTTTCTACACTTCTTTTCCAGGAGCTTCATCATATATACTAGTCATATATGCTCGAGGAGCCCGTGTTTCGGAGATGTTCAAAGCCCTCCCTCTTCGCTTGGAATATCGCTTGACAATCCTTGTCCCACCAGGAAGCAAGGGCAGACTCGCTTATACACGAAATGAACTTTTAGTATTCCTCGCAAAGAGGTAAACTTTCGTTTACAAAGGAGAGCGAAGCGGATACGAGCTCAATTAATGTGCCTCGTCAAGTCACATTTGAGCTGGCTACTATTTATTGAACGATACCTTGCAGTGATCTTCACTTTGATCGGCAAATGGTCACTGCCGAGAGAGTATTGGTTAACTTTCCACTTAGTATCAGGGACCAGCGATTTATTTTCTTGGAATTTTTGCTTCACTTTATCGTCTTTTTTGTAATACCAGGGGTGTTTTTTGTGAATCGGACTGTTAGAAAGATGGCTGTACCTGCCGGTTGGGACTTCCCAGTTTTGCTGTTTATTCATCATTACCTTGTTTTGGCATCAGGTAAATGATTTCAGGTCGAAAAAGTAATTATTTCGGTTTGCAATTGCATTGCATTTTGCATTGAAAGGGTTAAACTATGTCAACTCTTGTGCCTGAAAATGACGTTTTGCGGGGCTACTCTCTTATTATTTTTCTGCTACTCTTGTAGAAAACTGCTTCGGAATTGCACCAATATGCTCGACGAGGCTTGTTTTTAGAATACCGCAGTGCTTTAAGCGGTTTAAAAAATTCCAAAATGGCGATTTTTACTTAACAAACAAAAACGTCCAAGGACTCCAAAAAAAGGACTTTCTGATGGGGCAGAAAGATGTGGTGTTTCACAAGCTCCTAAAACCTGATGAAAACGTTAATTCCGATCGCTACTGACAGCAAATGATCAATTTGAACCATGCATTGATCGAAAAACAACCAAAAGCCGTTTCTGTTTTCTAAAATGGAGACGCCTGGTGGGGCACAATGGCCATAAAACCTGGCGTCTCCATGACCCCCAAAGCAAAACTGTTTCAGGATACAATCAAATCACTTGGATGGACGTTTTTTGTGTGTTAAAAACAGTCCGATTCTCAACGCACACCCTTGGTACCAGCGCAATAGAAATGGCACTATTGGTTTTTATCGTAATCAACCACGATCAACGGTCTCTGTTAGCACGCCCTTCAACAACCTTAATATTTATTCATTCATAAAAATACGGATTCGGATACATAAATATAAAGCTCACTACCCAACGCCATCGCGACCTTGCCAAATCGGTTGTACGACCAAGGTTTGAAATATCGCGACTAGCATCTTGTCATCACGTGGACAGAGGTCTCTCACGTTCGGGCGGTGGCACTGTTTCTGCCTTTATTGCTTTGTCATTCAACTATCAAAACACTTATCATGCTACGGCCTTAGTTTGTTAGTCAGTGGCAGCCAAAGGGTGCGCCTGGTCTAAAATCGTGCCGCTCTTATCAACTAATCACGCAATCAAGGTTCATTCACACACACACCACCGCAACGAATCGCAGAAACACTTTTTGGCACAACTTCTACTTAGTTTTCGGTTTGTCCCTACCGAGCGTCGCTGTTTTCGGCCTGGTTAACCGCTTGAAAATC
>NW_026456572.1:0-2583 GCF_943734635.1 Anopheles cruzii | reverse complement strand
TGCAGTACCACGGCATCGATGTGCTGGCCACGATCGTCGGATTACCGATGCTGTTCGTGTACCTTCTGGCGAAACTGTTGTGTAGAGCGTTGACGAAAAAGCCGACCACCGCAGCCGTATCGAGTGGGTCGAAGAAAAAGCGAAATTAACCACCAAATGTTTGCCTGGTTTCGATGGCCCTGTGTGATGCCCATTGTGGACTGATCCGTAACGAGAGTATTCAAATTTTCCTTACGATAGTGGTTGGAGAAAATAAAACCCCTTATACTTAACATGTGTTTTGGAAATAGCTAGTTCGTACTTCATGACACGAACCGTGGTCGAAATACATTACCTTTTCCGACAGCAAATTGAATGAAAAGTTATTCAACTTTGGGCTCAGGGCCGCCGTTTCTAGCGCGGCCGCCGTTTTTTGTGCCAGTTTATCAATAGAAGCTGAATCAAAAGCCCGCTTTATGTCCAAGAAGACCGAAGCCATCACCTCTTTGCCAGCGTGAGCTAGCTCGATCTCCGAAACCAGTAGCGTCAGTCGTTAGTACCCTTGCCTTTGCGGAAACCAAATTGGGTACAGGATAGAAGACCGTTAGATTCAAGCCATCTGTCCGGGTGGAAAAAAGATCATTTTCTCGATTAAGTATGCCAGGCATGAAAGCATCTAAATGGGGCGATAAGAATCATGGTCGGATAGATGGCTAGAGAGAGCTCGATCATTGTAAATGGTGCGTCACCTGCAATCGCAATCTGTTGAAAATTCTGCGCTGGAACGAAGGCAGGGCAGACTTTGGCTGCGAAAGGTTCCAACCTTTTGTCAGAAAAACCTTCACTCTCATAGGTTTTTTGCCGTTTCGCATCCTTTTAGCGCATCCATCCATATTCCAGAGCGAGCTTAGCGAAGTGGATGGCGACAGTTACTGGACGTATTTGCGCCAGTATCCTTTCTTTTTTGCTTTAAGCAAGTTTCTACACTTCTTTTCCAGGAGCTTCATCATATATACTAGTCATATATGCTCGAGGAGCCCGTGTTTCGGAGATGTTCAAAGCCCTCCCTCTTCGCTTGGAATATCGCTTGACAATCCTTGTCCCACCAGGAAGCAAGGGCAGACTCGCTTATACACGAAATGAACTTTTAGTATTCCTCGCAAAGAGGTAAACTTTCGTTTACAAAGGAGAGCGAAGCGGATACGAGCTCAATTAATGTGCCTCGTCAAGTCACATTTGAGCTGGCTACTATTTATTGAACGATACCTTGCAGTGATCTTCACTTTGATCGGCAAATGGTCACTGCCGAGAGAGTATTGGTTAACTTTCCACTTAGTATCAGGGACCAGCGATTTATTTTCTTGGAATTTTTGCTTCACTTTATCGTCTTTTTTGTAATACCAGGGGTGTTTTTTGTGAATCGGACTGTTAGAAAGATGGCTGTACCTGCCGGTTGGGACTTCCCAGTTTTGCTGTTTATTCATCATTACCTTGTTTTGGCATCAGGTAAATGATTTCAGGTCGAAAAAGTAATTATTTCGGTTTGCAATTGCATTGCATTTTGCATTGAAAGGGTTAAACTATGTCAACTCTTGTGCCTGAAAATGACGTTTTGCGGGGCTACTCTCTTATTATTTTTCTGCTACTCTTGTAGAAAACTGCTTCGGAATTGCACCAATATGCTCGACGAGGCTTGTTTTTAGAATACCGCAGTGCTTTAAGCGGTTTAAAAAATTCCAAAATGGCGATTTTTACTTAACAAACAAAAACGTCCAAGGACTCCAAAAAAAGGACTTTCTGATGGGGCAGAAAGATGTGGTGTTTCACAAGCTCCTAAAACCTGATGAAAACGTTAATTCCGATCGCTACTGACAGCAAATGATCAATTTGAACCATGCATTGATCGAAAAACAACCAAAAGCCGTTTCTGTTTTCTAAAATGGAGACGCCTGGTGGGGCACAATGGCCATAAAACCTGGCGTCTCCATGACCCCCAAAGCAAAACTGTTTCAGGATACAATCAAATCACTTGGATGGACGTTTTTTGTGTGTTAAAAACAGTCCGATTCTCAACGCACACCCTTGGTACCAGCGCAATAGAAATGGCACTATTGGTTTTTATCGTAATCAACCACGATCAACGGTCTCTGTTAGCACGCCCTTCAACAACCTTAATATTTATTCATTCATAAAAATACGGATTCGGATACATAAATATAAAGCTCACTACCCAACGCCATCGCGACCTTGCCAAATCGGTTGTACGACCAAGGTTTGAAATATCGCGACTAGCATCTTGTCATCACGTGGACAGAGGTCTCTCACGTTCGGGCGGTGGCACTGTTTCTGCCTTTATTGCTTTGTCATTCAACTATCAAAACACTTATCATGCTACGGCCTTAGTTTGTTAGTCAGTGGCAGCCAAAGGGTGCGCCTGGTCTAAAATCGTGCCGCTCTTATCAACTAATCACGCAATCAAGGTTCATTCACACACACACCACCGCAACGAATCGCAGAAACACTTTTTGGCACAACTTCTACTTAGTTTTCGGTTTGTCCCTACCGAGCGTCGCTGTTTTCGGCCTGGTTAACCGCTTGAAAATC
>NW_026456571.1:0-2584 GCF_943734635.1 Anopheles cruzii | reverse complement strand
CGGGCCATGGTCACGGAAACACGCTGCCTAAATCCCCATCGAAAAATATTCGGCCGCATGCTCGGCTCGTTTACGTGATGGATACGTGCGTCCGTTTCTCGCAGCCGGGCCCGGTGCCCATCAGCGCCCAATGGCGGTTGTTTGCTGCGGTTTGACGCCATCGTGAGTTGTATCGCGGCCGCCGTAGCGCGAAGCTTTAATCGCGATAAAACAATCGGCACCAAACCATCTCCACCGGGGAATGTAACGGTATCGAACTTTCTTTTGTTTTTTGCTACGTTGACCATAACGATGTTGGTGAAACCAGGACTCAACACGGAAAGCAAACGTGATGGTTTATTTCATATTTCGTTCCAGCTCACCAACACCGAACTCAATGATATCCACGTGGGTTCGGGTACGGTGGGTGATAAAATCATCGAACACATTCCGTTCCTTTCATCCTTTCAACTCTCGGCCAGGACTGAGATCGGTAAGGAGTGATAGTAAAAAACATCAAACACGCGTTTCACGCAACGCTTTGAAAATGCATACGCAATTGGCCAATTCGGAACTAACAAAAAATAATGCGTACACCGAACGGAAATGTTAATGGAACAACTCCACGGCCAGAACTCTAAGCGAAATGGCAGCAGCAGTGCAAGGACATTAAGCCATCATACTGTAATCAGAGACGGCGCGCCATGATCGCACGAAAACATGTCCGAATGGGTTCGATGGGTATGATATCCTACAGCTATGTTGGGCTCACGCGGTTCGATCGCTATTCTACTGCGGTCTCAAAATGGAATAACATTCGAGTTTCGTAATAATCTATTCCTGACCTGTTAACCTTGATCCTAGATCACGTCATATTTCATTGGAAGCATATGCATTTATCAAAATACCATCAAAATGAACCAAGGAAGATGTTATTATAGCCTCAAAACATAGCAGTCAAGCAAAGAAAACAACAAACATGAAAACGTATTACTCAAAATTGGCTAAACCATTGATTTTTGGTGAGATGACAAGCCTTAACTTAGAAACATCAGGTTTTGCTCCCTTTGCAGCATCTACAATGGCACGTCTGATACTAAAATACTACATCGATACTAACAAAACAATAGAATAATTGTTACCAACAAAATATTCGACTCTTCTCCACGCTCTGACAAACTAAGCGGAATATGATATACTAGGTCGTTGCGTTGAGATTCGGAATTTGTTTGACACACAAAAATGTTTATAAAATTTGAATGCGATTTTCTACATTGTTCAAAGTATGTGCCATTGCTAGCTATACATTTCTCCTATCTCTCTGCTAAATCATGGATTCCCAGAGGAAAGAATTCTTCGACTTTTTAAGTAAACTAATTAGTCTTCCCATTTCGACTTCCTCGTAGAAAACGAAGAGCTGCTCAGCCAATACGTGTCCCATCGATGAAAATGAATGATATTCGGAAAGAACCAAGTCTGGTGAATAACGCGGGGAGGGATAGCAACTCCCATCCAAGTGATTTGATAATATCCTGAAACAGTTTTGTTTTTTGGGGCGCATGGTGCTTGATTCCACAAGCCACCAGGCGCCCCCATTGCAACCCGCTAGAATTGCATTTTGGTCGTTTTTCAAATTGATAATTTGTTGTCAGTAGCGATCGGAATTAACGTTTCCATTAGGTTTTAGGAGCTTGTGAAACACTACACCTTTCTGTCCCATCAGAAAGTCAGTTTTTTTGAGTCCTTCGACGCTTTTTTTTGTAAAGTCAAAATCGCCATTTTGAAACTTTTTAAACCACTCAAAGCACTGCGATCTTCGAAACACAAGTCCCGACAAGCATTTGGTGCGATTCCGAAGCAGTTTTCTTCAAGAGGAGCAGAAAAATAATAATCCCCGCAAACCGTCATTTTCAGGCACAAAAGTTGACATAGTTCAACCCTTTCAATGATGGGTTGCAAACCGAAATAATTTTTTTTTCGACCTGAAATCATGTACCTGATGTCAAAACAAGGTAATGATGCATGAACAGCGACACTGGGAAGTCCCAATCGCCAGGTACAGCCATCTTTTCAAAATTCCGAATCTCAACGCAACGACCTAGTACATTTCGAAAAGGGATTGTTGAGGGAGATTGAAAAGGGAAAGATATTAAATGTTAATAAACAAACCTTCATAGCTCGTGAGTCCAAGGCATCAATTTAATTTCTTAACTGATGATTTTCAAGATTGATCTTGTTGGTGACTCGTTCCTTATGGTATGACACCTTCATCATAACTTCACGTAACTCTATCACGCTTTTGCTATCTCCTTCTTTTAGGACACTTTTGTCTATTAATTTAATCGCCGAGGAACAGGCAAAATTAAGAGAGACCCTTGGATGGCCATTTGAGGGTGACATGCATTTCTTTCTCAAACTATTTATCGAAACGGTCGCTGCTTTAATCTTTGTAGCTCAAAAAAAGTAACATTCGCGCCCCAATAAATAATGCAACTTGGGTACTCTACTTCGCCGTTGCAGCCGTTTTTCTAAGCCCCGCACTAAGCGGCCGTCAAGAAGTTGTACGACGCTACCCGACCCAGATCAGCGGGTTAAACCTCTGATT
>NW_026456570.1:0-2592 GCF_943734635.1 Anopheles cruzii | reverse complement strand
TCAATGCGAAAGTAGCCATAAAAAGACAATAGCCTACTGAGTTTACTACATGGCCAAGATAACGACGGCTATGCAATCATTGCTTATGTCAATCCTTGATATTTTAAAGATTGTTACCCACATGTGACCCTTAGACACTCTAAAACCTTAATTTTTCACCATTTTCGGCACTTTATGATTGTGATTCAGTCATAAAGAGGAAGGAATACTAAAGAGCTAGGAAAATTAAAGAGACGCACATCGAAAACATCAAACACGAATGTTGAACGATCGAATACAGAAAAACCGAGCGCATGCAAAAAAATATCCCCCAACAGTACTCACCGCAGAAGCCTACTTGGTGCAAAGTCCTTATAAGCCTCTTTCGATATGTTGTGCAACGTAAACTATCGCTTTACAAGTGTGCGACCGAATCGATAGGCGAAAGAAAAATGCAGAATCTTGTAACCAGAAAAAAGGGACCGAAAATAACTTTGGCATGAGCCGCGACTGATAGTCACCCGCCACAATCTAGTCTAAACACCGTTCCCCAAGATGATAATACTTGATAGAGAGTGTAGAAGGAGACGAAAAGGAGTCAAAAAATGTTGCGGCATCTATACGGGACGGAAACATCGACTATCGACGAGATCCACCAAGCGGAAATTACACACGAAGGATGATGATGATGTTGAGGAAGTCCCTGGGTTGACAATATCAGCGAATACTTTCGTGGTTGTTTGACATGCGAAACAACAACACAGGCAGTGTGTCCCAGAGTATAGTCGGGGACATCCGGAATAAAATGAGATACAGTTTTAATTGCAATAAGTTTTTGGTAACATTCAGACAACAACATATTTCAGTACAAGTTTTAATTTTAGTTAGTGCAAATTGGTACAAATGTTGCTCTAAGCAGTCACCAAACAATATTAAGTACAAAGGAGCATTCAAGTGGCGCATGTTACGCAAGCAAATGTTAAGTGCCACGTAAATCCCTCCGTGCACCTACGTCACGGACAACGTTTCTTCTTAAACTCACTTTGGTTGCTAGCCAGCAAAAAACGTACTCATCTCAATTCCACGGCCGACGGAAGACAAAAGCCAACCCATAACGTGGAGATGAAATCGGAATATTTAGATTACCGTAAAATGTCACTTCAAGCCGTACGCATGCAGGGCCGTGTACCGGGATCACTAAGCTGCAGGAAGGAGCCAGAAGAAAATTTCACCAAAGTAACGCGTCGAAGCTGAACAGTCTGCCGAAAGGTGCTCCAAGCGGCCGCTACCGTTCTCCTTGCATTTTACGACACTCGAAACAAAGCGAAGCAGGAATCAGCGGCTACGGAAACGTTGCAAAATCGCAAAATCGATCCACCGAACGGTCCCGGCCCGTGGGTTCATATTAGCATAAAATTTTCAAATGCTCGTGAGGTCATAAATAATGTATGTACGTACACGTCTAGAAACATACTGCCACCAGATGGCACCGGCTTCGGCTACGATGATCGCGATGAGCATTTCATCCTGATAACGGGCCAACTTCCTGGCGAGCTCGGAAAACGGAGTTCACGCCACGATGCCGCCGAGTGTGGGGCCTTGAGCGCAGGTAATACAGAGGAACATGGGGACGAGCCTTTCCGATTCGTAATGACTGCCTAAGCGGACGGTTCCGACGCTATCGGTACAGCGGAATCTGAGAAAGGCCAGAAATGAAAAACTCTCTGCAACCCTCACGGCAACATCTTTTCAGCTGCTCGAGGGCCCCGGGTTAGCTAGAGGGAGTGAGTATTTACGACATCATCGTCATAAGAATGGTGCCAAACGGTGCTCACGATGTCCTGTGCACCACTCGATACGATGCCCAGGGTGGAAACGTGAAGCATGTTCTCGGCCCGAACCGCGAAGCCACGCGCCAACAATAACGCTCCGAGGTAGATTGCGAAAATTAATCGACTAATTTCTTGTTCATCAACCGATCGCCGAGCGAGCGAATCTTGCGGGAAGGTTTAACTTCTCGGCTCATACTCGGCATAAGGCCTCACCTCACGCGCAACTTTTCGTAAACCTCATAAAATTTATCTTGTTAGCGCGAAGTGAAACCATAAAAATGGATAAATTAAGGAATTGCCGCACTCCGGAGTCCGGAAAAGTTACGGACTCGAGGCGCACAGTACGGCATGGAAACTTTTCGGCCGCCTATTTCGGCAACTTAAGACAAACCCCGCGCCAACGTCCTTTGACCCAAATGAGAGCGATTCTTAATTCGTTTTACGCCGCAAGCAGTTTGGCGCGCGCCACAAGACACGGGAAATTGGAGATACAGCAGCATTCACTTTTTCTGCTCCTCTGAATCGAACGCTCGACTTCACGGAAACCAGAATCAAGAAAGCGGAACCGACTCGGGCCGACGGTTCCCTCGGGCGTGTATATGCTCAAACCGTTCAAACGAAACCAAATCGAACTTTTCTTACGCAGTGTCAAAATGCTGGTCGTATCCGTTGCCAGCGTGAGAGATTTAAAGCCTCGTTCAAAGATCTGCCCTCTAGTTTCAGCTTCTAGACACGGCGCGCCTATCGTTCATTTTTAGCTCGGCCGCCAAGATTCGGGCTT
>NW_026456569.1:0-2593 GCF_943734635.1 Anopheles cruzii | reverse complement strand
GGCGGGGTGTGTTAAATGGAAGGAGGCCGATTGAGGTGCGCTCGGCAGAGAACACCGGTTTCCGGTTCTTTGGTAGTGTCAACTTTCAACATCGAAAATCCACGAAAACGTTTCTTGGGTGATCCTTCCTCGACTTTTAATTAAGTTTATCAATTAATCATCGACTGTCTTCATTTTACACATTTTATTACAATTAATAAGTTTCACCTTTACACTTTTGCTGTTTAGTCATTTTTGAAACAAACTTTATCTATTTTCACATTCCCTTTTTCTATTGTTATATTTCTTTATTTGTTCCATTTATTAAATAATTTATTGTCTCTTCATTACTTAAGCAAGTAACCACCTTCTTGAATCTACTTGTTGTTGTTGTTTCGTTGACTTATTGCAACATCCTTAAGCTGATCCTCCGCTAGATTGTGAAGCTGTTGACACAATAAACTTCAAGCTGCGCCTTATGCTGCCACGCCAAACAACGATCGATGTTTCGCGACAAATTCGGCTGACATTTGTGAGTGAAACGGTCGATCAGTTAAGGGGGTTGAAAGCATGAACCTGCGTCGAACGCCAGACAGATAGTCGTCGGCCACGGCTGCCGGTGCAGCCACACAGATGCGTGCACGTGTGCCACACTTCACGAGATGTGCGCGTGCGGTGGGATGTTTAATTTTACATTAAATTAATATCGTCCTTGCCGGAGCCGTACGAACAACGCCAGGCCGGGCCAAGGCGGCATCGAAACCCCTGGCTATTGGAACGGGAACGGCCCAAAGAAGACGCAGAAGAAGGCGAACCTAAATAAGTTAAAGGGTTTCACATTCGAACCCTTTCGACACCAACACCGAACCGAACCGAACCGAACCGAACCCCTTGCAGTCGGTTGAGCGCTTCACACTGCAACACAGTAGCAGTAGCAGCACCGCCACCCGAACCGCCGGGGGCCCTCGGTGATCTGCCGGAGGGACAAACGAACGTGTCCGTTTGCACCCTTTGCCTGGCCGGATTTGTCAGTCCGGGTGATCCCCCAAAGGCTCGCGATACAAATCAACTCTCGTTTTGTTCGGAAGCAGCCCTAAACCAGTCGGCCCTCGGCAGGGGTTCTTCAGCGGAGGACACACGGGCACGCGGGCACAAAACCACACAACCGCCACCCCGAGTGACCGAGTGTCCCTTTTTTCGAGTGGGGTGTGCGCATCAGCGCCGCGCGCCGACCGTCGTGTCGTGTCGTGCCGTGCGTGCGTTCGTTAAATATCCTATTCTAATTATCGGAACACGCGGGAAACCATCAATTTCCGTTGCCATCCATCAAAGTGCCGTTTGCCAGCGAGAGAGAGAGAGAGAGAGCCCGCGCCGATTCGAAAAGGGGAACAGGACATGCAGGCCAACCCACTTCGACAGGCAGGGCAGGGACTCCGGAGTGTGCTTGTGGGAGTTTTTTTGCACTTTGTTTCTAGTTCACGGTTCAGCAACTGTTTATGGCGTGCTCTCCAGTGTATCCAGTTTTCCGCGAATCGCGAACCCAATCCACCGATTACCGCTTGATTGGCAAGCTCTTGAATAAGGGCAAACATAAGTGCCGCCATTATTGTGGTGGATTATTGAAAGTGTAGTGTGATTGTTTTATGCTCGCGAGTTTGCGAACGAGAATTTATAACTTTTTGGTTCCTTTGTGTTTGGTTGCTGGTTGAATGCTCAACCTTTCTTTTGTTCGGCTGAGGAAAATCGGCTGAGTACTATTGATTTTATTACAAGACACAGCCAGCGGAGAACGTAGCCTGATTGATAACTTAAAGGACTAAATTAGAACTTAGAACGAGTAGCACAACTAATCAAAACAGGGGAAACGAACGCATAAGCTGGTAAGCGGTATCTGTTACACGAATAAAACAGTATCATAAACGGAATAGTTACATCAAGACACTGATTAAGGGACATATTAAAGCCAAAAAGTGGTCGTCAAAAGTCAGCAAGCAATTCAAAATGTTAAATAAAAGATATTTGTAAGCCAAACAGACAAATAAATTGAACCGTTAAAGGAATGAATATCGGCGAAGTTTTTGGGGAAATTATTTCTTTTAAACTATCCATTGGCAAGTAGTTAAATTAAGAAAATGCTACTGCCGTTAAACAGATATTAAACGATTTTTGAACTTTAGTGTTAAATTACCTATTTACTCAATGTATTTTTATGAGCCAACGGTCCTATTAGTAAACAAAGTTATGCGCAATAAGTCATTTCGTAAAGGGTTTAGCAATGTTTATCCTTTTTCCACACCTCTTTATTTGCTTTACATCCCACAGTGCCCCAGAACGACGGTTTAGAAAGTTCCCCATCGATTTACACATGTGTCATGAGCAAATAGTATTTTTAATGTTTTTATTGTTCTAGTCAAAACATCCTATTTGTCCTAGTTTGCATCCCTTTCTCTCTCTCTCTCGCTCGCAAAAGTGGTGGTTGCCACAAATGAGCTTTGTTCACGCATTTGTCAGTCGCACATGCCATTTTCACTCACGCACGCACGGACCGTCGAAAGGATAATTTCCGCGTTCCGAAGGCGGCCGCAACCGGTTGGCGGCGCACGGCGCACAGGCA
>NW_026456568.1:0-2595 GCF_943734635.1 Anopheles cruzii | reverse complement strand
AGTATCTAACATTCCGGCCACCTTGAAAGATCCTTTCAATACAAATCGGGTAACGGGCAAATTTTGGTTACAGAACGCTTGAATAGGCCCTCTTGAGTTTTAACAGTGACTACACGAACAATACCGTCCGGTCCGGGGTGTACGTCTACTATGCGTGCGATGGGCCAACGTGTCGGCGGGAGACTATCGTCCTTCAGAATGGCTATGGACCCTATTTCTAAAACGTGACGCTTGTGGTTCGTGATGTGTTGTGCCTGTAATTCCTTTAAGTACTCTGAACTCCATCTCCGCCAAAATAATTGACTATTTGACTGGATACGTTGATACAAATCTAATCTGTTGTTGGGAATATGCTGAAGGTCTAACTCAATAGTTGGTGGATTTCTATTTCTGATTAAAAAATGCGAAGGCGTTAGAACCTCTAAATCGTTCGGGTCATCTGACAATGGGGTTAGTGGCCGAGAGTTCATGCATCCTTCGATGCGGATCAAGATAGTTAGAAGTTCCTCGTAGGATAGTAAAGTATTCCCTAACTGTCTTACAATTTGACGCTTTGCTACCTTCACTGCGGCTTCCCATAAGCCACCAAAGTTGGGGGATCGCGGGGGTATTAAATGCCACTGTATTCCATCTTGAGCTAAATGCTTGCTTATTTTGTTGTTTTCCGCATCTGCTTGAAGTCTACGGTACAGATCATGCAATGCGTTCTTTGCACCAATGAAGTTTTTGCCGTTGTCGGAGTATATGTGGGCCGGTTTGTTTCTGCGGTACATGAACCTATCCAGCGCCATCAAAAAGGTATTGGTGGATAGATCGCCCGCCAACTCAAGATGGACAGCTTTCGTACTGAAACAAACAAAAACACAAATATAAATTTTTGTGGGTGCTGCTCTTCTATGTACCGGCTTCAGGTAGAGTGGGCCACAGTAGTCTATTCCAGTGCAGACGAAGGCTTCGCTTGGGGTGATGCGATGGATGGGTAACTGTCCGACGGGTTGCTCTATGGGTTGTGGGTTGGATCGATAGCATCTAAAACAATGGCGCAAGACGCTTCGTACAGCTCTCCGTCCATGTAGTAGCCAGAATTCATCCCTCAGAACGGCAAGGGTTACTGAACAACCTCCATGAACCAGCGTCTTATGCTGTTGCTCTATCAGTAATTTGGTGAACAGGTGAAATCCGGGGATGATTATGGGGTGACGAACGTTGTATGATTCTGAAGATAGCTGCAACCGGCCACCGACGCGTATCACTCCTTCAGAGTCCATGAACGGGTTTAGCAGCCGAAGCCTTGATTTGCTTATTGGCGATCCTTTACGTAGGGCCTTGACTTCTTCGGGAAATGCTTCGAATTGCGCCAATTTTGCCAGGCACAGTTTTGCTCGCTTCAATTCCTCCGTTTGGAGTACTAGTTCGGAGATGCGATTTTCCTTGGATCGGGTGTTGTTGAAGAATCTCAACATAAATGCTACTACATTGATCATCGTGCGGTATGACGAAAATTTTCTGAAGATTACATGCGGTTCCACTGTTTGTACGGCGGTAACAAGAATTGGGGCATTTGTTTCTGCTTCTTCGGTAGGGAGCTTATCGAGGGGGGTTATTTGTGCAGGCCAACTTGCCTTTGGCTTACAGAGCCAACTTGGTCCGCTGTGCCACCTGTCGCAAGAAATGAGTTCGCTTGCAGCGCAGCCTCGAGATAGTAGATCGGCTGGATTCTCATTTCCGCTCACATGCAGCCACGTGCATCCGTGTGTAGTGGATTGTATCTCGGAGATGCGGTTGGCTACGAACGTTTTCCATGTCCGAGGGGGAGACTTAAGCCATTGTAGCACGACAGTAGAATCCGACCAAAAGTATTTATGGGCAAAATTTGTGTCGAGGGCGGCCACCACCTTGTCGTACAAGCGGGATGCTATGAGGGCTGCACACAGTTCAAGCCGCGGGATGCTGATCTGTTTCAGCGGGGCTACTTTCGTCTTTGATGCCAAGAGGCTAATCTTCACTTCACCACTTCTATTTTCCGAGCGAATGTACACACAAGCTCCGTAGGGATCTTTGGAGGCATCTGCAAACGTGTGAAGCTCCGCGCTCTCGCAATGCGAAATGAGGGCATGTCGATCGGTACGAAAGTTAGACAAAGCGGGGAGTTCATCTAGAAAGATCTTCCACTTTCGTTTGATATCGGGGGTTAATTCATCGTCCCAGCCTAAGGACAGCAGCCACAGATGCTGCATCACAAGCTTCGCTTGAACAACTACGGGGGGTACTAATTCCAGCGGGTCGTACAGTTGAGCAATGGTGGACAACATTTCTCTTTTTGTTTGGGTTGAATCCTGTACCTTCACCTTTACTTCGGGCTTTCTTTCTAACATGCGTTCTAAGCCGTGAAAGCGTTTCAGGGCAGTTTCCTTTGAATCTCCGTGCTTTTGGTTAAATTCGGGATGCCTAGGCAATCGCACGATGTATCGGCCATCGTTGTCACGATGTGTGGTTTCGCGATAGAACTCTTCACAGCGTTGCTCATCCACAGAATAATTCGAAGCATTTACTTCCTCAAGCTTCCAAAACTTTTCCATCCTTTCATCTATCGAT
>NW_026456567.1:0-2595 GCF_943734635.1 Anopheles cruzii | reverse complement strand
CCCCCCCAATGGCCAGAATACATGTGCGTGCGTGTGTGTGTGTGGATCACAACGTGGACTGTAGCGAATATCCTTTCCATCTCTCTCTCTCTCTCTCTTTCTCTGTCGGTTGGCATTCAAATCATTTTGGTTCGGAAACACATAAACAACGTTTGTCGGTGGTGGCCGGGGGCTCTGGTGGCATGGACAGCGGTCGCCAATAATGCATAGAGTGGCGAAAAAACCCCTCCCCAGCTCGCGGTGTCCTTATACGGGGCGACCATCCTCCTGTCAAGCATTCACGGTCGGTCGGCACATGGGCCGAGGACGACCCGTCAATCCACATCCATCCGATGCTCGTTAGAAGCGCAAAAAGTGCGCTCAAAATGGCCCGTTCCCCGTCGGGGAGAGCATCGGCGACGAAGCCGTAGTAGTAGCCGGCCAAAGCTTTCCACACACACACACACGTACAGCGCGCGAAGTGGTAGCAGCAGATCCTGCTGATCCTCGAGCCCCGCGAACGCACCGCCGTTCACTGGGCCCGGCGACCCGGGGACCAAGGGGACGAGAAGCGCATTGCACACCACGAGAGCAGCAGGGAAGGGAAGGGAGAGAGCTGAAGGAAAACTCCGCTTCACGTGGGAGGAAAAAATGCTGTGCGCGAAAAAAAGGACCGGAACCCGGGAGCGGAACAAATGGCACAAAACCATCCGTCGAACCCGGGTCGGGTCGGGTATCGACGAATGGCGGCGAAATGGAAGCGACGGGGAAAACCGGTACAGTAGAAGAGAGGGAAAAAACTGGCGGAATTGCAGCCGTAGTTTTTCGGATCCCCGCACCCCACCCACCACCGTGGATGCCGTGCAATAACGGGGCAGAGGCGCATATAACCCGGCACGATACCGCGCGGTCCCGGAACGTTCCCGCGGGACGACCGGTCGAATGGTTTGTGTCTCCGCTGTCGATTCCAGAGATCGAGGCACAGTAGGGAATTTGTATGTGAAAGGCGGACATATTTGTTTTTAGTAAGAATCTATGGACTTTTTTGTAATGTTTTTGTTTTCTTTGCATGTGTTTTGATTAAATTCGACTTTTTATGTGTAATACAAGCGTTCAAGTATAATAAATAAGCTTTTTTATCGTTATTTTAAGATTTTTAAACGCCTGAGCTATGCAATTTGAATGACACTAAAATCTTACAATACACAATCTAAACGCCTGAGTTATGCAATCTGCATTACACCAACATAGAGACCAGGCGCCTCCTTATGCATCAGGAATTGTTTTCTTAAAATAGGAATTTGCAAAATTTGCGGCAGGAATCGGCAAATAAAACTTACAGGAAATGTCAAACGTAAACATTTGATTGCTTCATACGAAAGAAGGATTCATTACCTTTCGAATGATGAATACAGGTACATTACCGTTGCAGAACTGTGCTAACGATCGCGTTAAAATAGCTGATAAAAGTTGGTTTTAAAGAGCCATTTTTATCACTCTTTCGACTTTGACAGATTAATTCTCGGAATCTGCGCAACGGGGAAGGCTAAAAATTCGAATTTGTCATAGATAACTTATTTATTTTAGGCTAATATAACTAAAACTCCCAGTTTTTAAGTTGACTTACGATCGCCTTTTCCCCATAGTGACGAGGGGTGTGCGGTCAGCGTCCCCTAGCGGCCGCATGCAAGTGCATCGCAGACCCACACACACTGGTTCCGTATGTGCACCGGAGCGCGTAGGCCGATATGGCGCGGCCACAACACCCCCTTCGACCGGGTGCAGGTGATTTTCGCAAAACGCAAAAACAAATCGAGCACACGGCGTGAATACGGGAAAAGCCCCCGCACGACGGCGGGGCCTTCAGTGGCCGTCGGATAGTCATGTATCGGCCTGATACGTTGCGGGCCGTGCGTCCGGCGAATATACGCTATGTGCTTGGCCAATAACTGGGAAAAAGTGTGCGCGAAAGAGCGAGAGGGCAATGAAGAGTCCCACCGAGAGCACAGCGGATTCGAACAGCGAACCAGCGCGAACGGAGGCTGCAAGCCCTACAAGAACCGGGACCCAGAACCGGGCGCCTGGCAGGATAAAGCAACGAGGAGAACGAGCAGACGAACGCTTGCGCCCGGACCGAACCGGATCGATTGTCACCGTTCACAGACGCGAAATGAAAAGCTTCTCGATGTGATCTCGTCGTCGCCCCCGAAAGTGATTCATTTTCATTAGCGGATGATGGAATTTTCAGCATGTGGTACAGTCATGACTTTCGCTTCAGACCCCACCGAAAGCCCCACGCAAGTGCAAGTTTTCCCACTCAGGAGCCAATTAATGAACCCTGCACCCTGAATTCCTGAACTGAACGAGTTGGGAGGTGCAAGTGCCTTAACTATGGTTGCAATAGCTAAATATGTCACCAGAATGTAACGCACGAAAAATACAGAACAGAAAAAAACTTTAAAATGGAGCCAATTCGATAGGAGAATATTTAGCTTGAGAAGCGCAACAGTTGGCTATGGGGAATCGCAATTTGGTGAGAAAACGGTTCGGCTGGTACTGTCCGAGGTAACGGTTTTATTTCCCAAAGGATAGTCAGGATTATCTTCGAAGAGGAAA
>NW_026456566.1:0-2596 GCF_943734635.1 Anopheles cruzii | reverse complement strand
TCTATTTGCATTTGCAACGCGAGCCGGAATGGCACAGACAAAAAAAAACAGGCATCGCCATCCGTCCATCGGTGCACTGACGCGGTGCTCGGTGTAAATCCTCGGATTAAGTGAACTTGGAGCGCATCGGCCGAGGCAAAACACTAATCAGCCACGGTAATTGGCAGGGTAATTAATGTGAGTGCGGTTGCGGTTCCGGCGGCGGCTTGGCAAGACTGGTGAGGACATAACAGAGCCATTGCGCCGCGCCATCCTTATATCAATTATTGACACTATTCAGCCACCATTCCACCAGGCACCTGTGACCAGCTCTAGGTTCCACCAGGCTCAGGGACAGGAAGAGTGGGTCCATCGGCATCGCCTCCGGTCTCTCACATTAGTCACCTTACCGGGCTGCTGCTATGCGGTGTTCCGATTGCAATCTGTTGCACAAATAATTGACGCCACCGACCACCGGGGCCAGGGGCGGCCAACAGCACATCGCGCAAGATTTATGCGCAAACCTCGGACCCCGGGTCTTTGTGTGGCGCAACTGGCGGAGTCGGAGCATCGGTAATTAAGGGGGAGCATAATAAATGAAATTTAAGGCGCAATAGGGAATGAATCACCCGGGCCTTCGCCGGGGTGCCGTCATCGATCAGCTGCCGGGATCGTTACCTGTGTGTGTGTGTGTGTGTCAGTTCAATTAATGATGTTCGATGCACTGCATGAGATATCGCACTCGGTTATGTTGGCCAGCGCCATTGAAATGCTAAACATTTGCCCGTGCCGTACGAACGAACCGCTTGCGCCGATTCATGTTTATAAATGAAAAATGTGGAAAGTGTGAAGGTGAAACACATGTTAATGCCGATTGCATTAACGGCTCCGAGCGGGCTCGTTCTAACAATAAAACGGCTGGACGGTGTGTAAAACCTGTGTGCCGGACACCGGCACATGCTGCACCCGAGGATGGAGATAATTGAATTAAGATAAAAAAAACTGCAACAATCTCGTCCGGTGTGCACCGGCTCCAGGTAATTAGATGTGGCGTTATCGGCGACCTGCTATCGCGATCGCACCCGAGCAGGATAGCTGCGGTTAATGTGCACACTGATCACAGCGGGCTGATAATATGCAAATGTGATTCGAATACAACCCAGTGTACCAGTACCGTTCGCTGATGGCCTCCGGTCGCCGGTCGGAGGTTTAGATTTGTCGGCTTCAAAGTCATAAAGGTCGCGGTCGCACGAGTCGCAGCCATGCAACTGCTGCTGCTGCTCATTCCTTTCAATTGCGACCGCGGTCCGGTGCCTCCGAATTCCGGCCCAAATGACTCGGCGGCAAAATTACTTAATTATTGCACATCCTTATTCGACTCCACCCGTGCGCCGAAAGCTAACGGAAATACGATACGCGAAATGCTTCGGTGAAATACTTTCGAATCGGAATCGGCGGCCGAAGCAAAGGAAGCAAAGAAAAACCCAGACCGCCAAAGGCAGTCAAATGCTCCTCGGTTCGGCGGTAGCGATGCGGCGAACGCCCATCGCGATGGCAGTTATTAAATTATATTTTCATTGCATTCATCGCACCATCGTCGGGCGATTGGGCGTTGCTTTTTTGCTTCCGTCAGTTTCTGCGTCTGCCAAACATCGATCGGAGTGCGTTTAATTAAATTAAATGATCCACCATTGGCTACCGTGTCCCCGCTCGGGTTTGGGTCCGTATCGAAGCGAACGGCGAATTCTTTTCAGTTTTGCGCGCTCATTAACTTGCGCGAACAGAACATCGAGCGTCGTTTTCAACGTCATTTTCACGACGCACCACGGGCTCTCGTCCGATTCTCGGGTTGGAAAAATGTCATCCCCTAATTTGGACAGCAAATGTCTCCGTCTCCGTCTTCGTCCCTGGCGAGTGCGCCTGACTGGCTCCCGAGGACGTGCTTATGGGCTGACGTGGATCGTGGACAAGTACCAATCCTTGCTGCGCGCCTTGCCCGGTATGCGGTAGCTAGCAGCAAACAAACAAACAGCAGCAGCAGCAAAAAACTTGCTCCCGGTGCGTTTAAATCGAGCCATAATCAACACCCCGGGGGCACTCCGGGAGATCCGAGAGAGATACGGTTTCAGGCTCCCCCATCCACACACACCGACCGACCGCCTTCGGACAATTACCAAAACTGAAGCACACAAATGCGGCGACCACATTCCACGGCGGTGGCTTGACAATCAAACTTGTGCGCCGTTTGTGGCCGCTCGCGATCTCGCGCTGGGGCGATCGTGGAAGAAAATGAAATAATCATACATTAAATTGCATTAAAATGTTATAATCGGAACATTGCTTGATCAGCCGGCCGGTCGGTCCAGAGAGGACCAGAGAGGACCAGAGAGGCCTGACGTGGGCCAGGTTTTTGTGGAAACGTGCGAACGTATTCCGCTACATGCTGCCGTTTGCTCCGCTGGAGTCTCGGTGGCGAACGGTGGCCGCCTTCTGTGGGCATCGGATCCCGGTGGTGGTGGCATGTAGCAGCGAGGCTAAGCAAGAACGGTCGCCGGCCGCGGACGCGACGGCCTCAGAAAAAAGGGCCACATGACGGAACCCAAGACGGAACGGATGA
>NW_026456565.1:0-2598 GCF_943734635.1 Anopheles cruzii | reverse complement strand
CGAAAAAATGTAACACAACACACGCGTCCTGGACGCCAAGGTACGCTGCTTTCTGCTGCGCTTCACAGCCGGGGGCCGATTCGTCGGTTCGCTTTTCCACCGCACCAGCTTCCTGCTAAATGCGACACGTGTTTTCACCTTTTGCAGCTCGTTTAGAGCAGAATTCGATTGCCCTACAAAAACCGGGAGGGACACACTTTTTCACAACTTTTTTTTTCCTACCTCACGCACAGAACGGCTTGTCCGAATTGCAAATGTCGCTGTTCTAGCAGGAAAAAGCCGCGCTGACGGATGGCGACATGGTCGACATAGTTTGACAGCACGGGGGAGCCGCCCGGTGAAAAATGTGTGTCGGTTCCCACGGATGTCGACATTTGATTTAAAATTTGACCGTTTCTTTCGGTTTGCAGTGCTGCCTTTCGGAGTTATTCCAACCAATCAAGCTATTTCAAATTGGCGTTCAAATTTTTGCGCTTCAATCTATTCAAGGTAATCTATCTGTGTAACTATAATATCTAAGAGATAATAGTAATTTATGCCTTTCCAATTATGTAGGTAAACTAGGGGAAATGTCTATCTTGTATTCGAACAGGTAATAAGTATTTACCTGTGGATGTGTATCTTTTATGATGATGATAAGTCCCACCTCTTATTCCTTTTTACCACTGCATAGGTTTGAGAAGGACGGATTTATCTATAGATAATTTACAAAATAATAAAAAATTAGCGAGAGGGGGCATGGGAGCAAACTCTTCAGAACCATAGCATCTAGCTTTACTCCTTTTATTCAAAGGTCGCCATCCCGTAAAGTGTTTTAAGGCATATGCATTTTTAGGTATGAAAGAATATTTTCAAATGCTCTTAATGTAAATAAATATTTCATAGGAAGGTTTAGGATTACCTTAATAACCATTACCTGGCGGAAATGAAGTTTACAGAGAGAACAATTTAGAATACGCTTTCATAGCAGATTCATTCAATAGGTAGCAGTGACCTAAAAATTTGTTATATTTCAGTGGGCAGCGAAAAACCCGCAAACTTAGTTTTCCTGACCATGAAATATTTGCATTTTACAGTCATACAAAAATGCTCCTATACACCATATTTAAATATTTTAAATACCTTTAAATAGAGGGTTTTTATTATTGTACTTAAAACACATAAAAGGTTGAATGACAAAACAAACACATTTGAAAAAAGGTTTTAAATAAATTAATTTGAATAAATGAAAATTAGTTTGCTGTTTTCTCTCTCTCTCTTTCTCTTTCTCTGTCTCCTTCTGTCTCTTTCTCTCTCTCTGTCTCTCTCTCGTGAGAGAATGTTTAATCAAAATAAGAGAGTAAATTTATTCTCACTTTAGGAAGCGATTTACTCTCCGCAGCACTATGGGGAAAAGGCGGTCATAAAACAACATCAGAAAGTGAGAATTTTAGTTATGTTTTCCTAAAATAGATATGTTATCTATGACCAATCCGAGTTTTTGGCCTTTTGCGTTGCGTAGATTCCGAGAAAAAGTCAAAGTCGATAAAAATTACTAAACTTTCAACTTGAATTAAAACCATCTTTTTATCAGCTACTTCAACGCGAGGTAATTTTGAATTATTTCCAGTATGTTTTGCATTAGTCCCGATCCGTCCGTGTTCGCTAGGCATTTTTAAAGAAAACACTGAATTTAATAAAAACGCATGCAAAGGAAATAAAAACGTTGAAAAAAGTCCGTTGATTCTTCTTAAAATAGAATATGTCCGTCTATGTGAGACAAATTTACCACTATTCGCAGGTTTGTTGATAAGAGAGAACCAAAACAAATGCTCTGTTCAACGTTCGGAACGCAGAAAAATACAGAGAGAGTCGAGAGTCAGAAGCTAGTTTGTCGGTCAGAAAATACAGACACAAAATCAGAAAATTTCAAAACATTCAAGCGAACGGTTGTGTTTAAGTTCGTCCTCGTATTTACGTATATTTTCGACGAGATGTGACTTAAAGTACAGTCAAATGTACGATTGATTTTCACTGTTTTACCGGCGTCGGTGTTCGAACTTCCCGTCGAACAAATCGCGGAACCCTTTTTCGCACTGTTATCCGTTTTTCGGCGGGTTCCGTATTCCGTGTTGAACGCAGAAAAACAGACCGGGTGTTTTGTGATCGGAACAGTTTTATGTTTCCGTGTTTAAGCAGAGCAGTAATAAAAGTGTTTAACGCATAATCAATCCACCGTGTTTCGAAATAATAAAAAAGGCATAAAGTTCATTAAGGCAATATGTTCAGTACGGTCACAAAAGTGCGCGCCGGAATGTCGGAATAGATAGAATAGATCGTTTGTGAGTTGTTTGAAGATGACCAATTGAGCGATCCAGACGAGTCGTTGTTCTCTTGATCTCGATCTCAGTTGTGAATAAAATGATTGCACCGGCGTATTCGCAGTTACGACCGTGACCGTGATAGCATTTTGCGGGGCTGGATCTCGTAAATCAGGACCACGCGTGAGCCACGTGTCGGTGCGGTGCATGTGCGAATCCTTACCGAAGTGCAACCCGGTGAAAGCGCGTAGGGCAGTTCAAAAACAGACCAAATAAAATAAATTACCCTTTTTCGCAC
>NW_026456564.1:0-2598 GCF_943734635.1 Anopheles cruzii | reverse complement strand
CGAAAAAATGTAACACAACACACGCGTCCTGGACGCCAAGGTACGCTGCTTTCTGCTGCGCTTCACAGCCGGGGGCCGATTCGTCGGTTCGCTTTTCCACCGCACCAGCTTCCTGCTAAATGCGACACGTGTTTTCACCTTTTGCAGCTCGTTTAGAGCAGAATTCGATTGCCCTACAAAAACCGGGAGGGACACACTTTTTCACAACTTTTTTTTTCCTACCTCACGCACAGAACGGCTTGTCCGAATTGCAAATGTCGCTGTTCTAGCAGGAAAAAGCCGCGCTGACGGATGGCGACATGGTCGACATAGTTTGACAGCACGGGGGAGCCGCCCGGTGAAAAATGTGTGTCGGTTCCCACGGATGTCGACATTTGATTTAAAATTTGACCGTTTCTTTCGGTTTGCAGTGCTGCCTTTCGGAGTTATTCCAACCAATCAAGCTATTTCAAATTGGCGTTCAAATTTTTGCGCTTCAATCTATTCAAGGTAATCTATCTGTGTAACTATAATATCTAAGAGATAATAGTAATTTATGCCTTTCCAATTATGTAGGTAAACTAGGGGAAATGTCTATCTTGTATTCGAACAGGTAATAAGTATTTACCTGTGGATGTGTATCTTTTATGATGATGATAAGTCCCACCTCTTATTCCTTTTTACCACTGCATAGGTTTGAGAAGGACGGATTTATCTATAGATAATTTACAAAATAATAAAAAATTAGCGAGAGGGGGCATGGGAGCAAACTCTTCAGAACCATAGCATCTAGCTTTACTCCTTTTATTCAAAGGTCGCCATCCCGTAAAGTGTTTTAAGGCATATGCATTTTTAGGTATGAAAGAATATTTTCAAATGCTCTTAATGTAAATAAATATTTCATAGGAAGGTTTAGGATTACCTTAATAACCATTACCTGGCGGAAATGAAGTTTACAGAGAGAACAATTTAGAATACGCTTTCATAGCAGATTCATTCAATAGGTAGCAGTGACCTAAAAATTTGTTATATTTCAGTGGGCAGCGAAAAACCCGCAAACTTAGTTTTCCTGACCATGAAATATTTGCATTTTACAGTCATACAAAAATGCTCCTATACACCATATTTAAATATTTTAAATACCTTTAAATAGAGGGTTTTTATTATTGTACTTAAAACACATAAAAGGTTGAATGACAAAACAAACACATTTGAAAAAAGGTTTTAAATAAATTAATTTGAATAAATGAAAATTAGTTTGCTGTTTTCTCTCTCTCTCTTTCTCTTTCTCTGTCTCCTTCTGTCTCTTTCTCTCTCTCTGTCTCTCTCTCGTGAGAGAATGTTTAATCAAAATAAGAGAGTAAATTTATTCTCACTTTAGGAAGCGATTTACTCTCCGCAGCACTATGGGGAAAAGGCGGTCATAAAACAACATCAGAAAGTGAGAATTTTAGTTATGTTTTCCTAAAATAGATATGTTATCTATGACCAATCCGAGTTTTTGGCCTTTTGCGTTGCGTAGATTCCGAGAAAAAGTCAAAGTCGATAAAAATTACTAAACTTTCAACTTGAATTAAAACCATCTTTTTATCAGCTACTTCAACGCGAGGTAATTTTGAATTATTTCCAGTATGTTTTGCATTAGTCCCGATCCGTCCGTGTTCGCTAGGCATTTTTAAAGAAAACACTGAATTTAATAAAAACGCATGCAAAGGAAATAAAAACGTTGAAAAAAGTCCGTTGATTCTTCTTAAAATAGAATATGTCCGTCTATGTGAGACAAATTTACCACTATTCGCAGGTTTGTTGATAAGAGAGAACCAAAACAAATGCTCTGTTCAACGTTCGGAACGCAGAAAAATACAGAGAGAGTCGAGAGTCAGAAGCTAGTTTGTCGGTCAGAAAATACAGACACAAAATCAGAAAATTTCAAAACATTCAAGCGAACGGTTGTGTTTAAGTTCGTCCTCGTATTTACGTATATTCTCGACGAGATGTGACTTAAAGTACAGCCAAATGTACGATTGATTTTCACTGTTTTACCGGCGTCGGTGTTCGAACTTCCCGTCGAACAAATCGCGGAACCCTTTTTCGCACTGTTATCCGTTTTTCGGCGGGTTCCGTATTCCGTGTTGAACGCAGAAAAACAGACCGGGTGTTTTGTGATCGGAACAGTTTTATGTTTCCGTGTTTAAGCAGAGCAGTAATAAAAGTGTTTAACGCATAATCAATCCACCGTGTTTCGAAATAATAAAAAAGGCATAAAGTTCATTAAGGCAATATGTTCAGTACGGTCACAAAAGTGCGCGCCGGAATGTCGGAATAGATAGAATAGATCGTTTGTGAGTTGTTTGAAGATGACCAATTGAGCGATCCAGACGAGTCGTTGTTCTCTTGATCTCGATCTCAGTTGTGAATAAAATGATTGCACCGGCGTATTCGCAGTTACGACCGTGACCGTGATAGCATTTTGCGGGGCTGGATCTCGTAAATCAGGACCACGCGTGAGCCACGTGTCGGTGCGGTGCATGTGCGAATCCTTACCGAAGTGCAACCCGGTGAAAGCGCGTAGGGCAGTTCAAAAACAGACCAAATAAAATAAATTACCCTTTTTCGCAC
>NW_026456563.1:0-2599 GCF_943734635.1 Anopheles cruzii | reverse complement strand
TTTGGTGGAAGGGTCCCAGACAATGCAAGCATATTCTAATCCCGAGCAAACCAGGCTACAATACAAGGACAAAAGACAGTCGATGCTGTTATCTTTTACAAAGTTTCAGGATTCATTTCAAATCTGTTACTATATACCAACAATGGCAGCTGTGTTGCTCAACGTTGATCAAGAATGTTGTGTTACTATCAAAATTAAAACTAAATAAACCGCCCCAATTTATGGCCGGATGGACAATTGCGTTTTGGTTTTCTTTTATCAAAAAACTAATTTATAGTTGCATTTTAAGGCACGTTATTTAACGGCACCAAAACGGTTTTCAAAAGAACTTTTACGACTTATATGGTATCTTTTACACAGGGCTCGGTTATGGAGCAAAACCTTATTTCATTTATAACCATAGGTCAGAACGGACAAGCATGCTTCGAGTAAACAAAATTACTGTCATGAAGTCCGATCCGAAATTTAAACAGAGCCCTCTTACTTTTCATACAACGTTCCCCTTCGGCAAACGTCAAAATAACACGTCCGAATCTCACGAGGGTCACATTCAACGTAAACAAACATTTTGCACGAGAATTACCGTAAGTAATAAAATGAGCAAAGCTTTGCTAGTCTTGGGCATTTGCGTGCTAGCGAATAGTCTAATCTTAGCCAAAAAGTTCAAGGAAGAAGAAAAGCCTAAATGGGCGAAGAAAGACATACGTGACTTCAATGATGCCGATATGGAAAGATTGCTGGAGCAATGGGAGGTTAGCTGCTGCGGCTGGTTGATGATAACCATAGTTGTTAATATTAACTTAACCATTTCCTTGTTTACAGGAGGATGAAGAGCCGCTTGAGCCCGATGAATTACCTGAACACTTGAGGCCAGCTCCTGCAATCGATATGACCAACGTTGATCCCTCCAATCCGGAGGGCATTCTACAGATGTCGAAGAAAGGCCGCACATTAATGTCATTTGTTAGTGTTAACGGCAATCCTACGAAGCAGGAAACGGAGGATATAACCAAGATTTGGCAGACGAGCTTGTGGAATAATCACATACAGGCGGAGCGGTACTTGATCGATGATAATCGTGCAATTTTCATGTTTAAGGATGGTGCTCAAGCGTGGGAGGCCAAAGATTTTTTGGTAGAACAGGAAAGGTGTCTTCATGTATCGATTGAAAACAAGGAGTACAAAGGAAAGCATAACCGAGATGAACTATAATACTACCAAGTGGTATTGCATGTATAAAAATATCGAAAGACTGGAATAAACGAAATAACTACTACGAAATATAGTAAATAGTTATATTGTCAGCTTCCTGCTAGGATCACCACACTTTGCCTACATTAAGTCCCAGCGATACCTAATCGCGGCGTCTCTGTTCGTCAACCTACTTTTACACACGCACTATCATTATGCGGACCTTTATTTTTTTAACAGAGTTTATCGGTTTACGTTTTTTGGGATTTTACAATTGCCTTAGAGTCGAGGATAATTATACGATTTTGGTTTTTACGAACCAGTCATGTGTTCCACACTAAAAAAACGTAAACAAAAGCCATTTTTTGACATCACTGTCAGCAAGGCAAAATCAAGTTAACAGGCTTCCAAGAATAGTGCGCTACGCTAGTATTGTTTAGTCGGCAGAAGAGTGAAGTGAAGAAGCGTGCGTTGCGTTGCTGAATTGCCTATTTTATTACAATCGCTATCGTTTCTGGCGAAGTGTATTTGGGTGGTGGTGGTGGTAAGAAATAAACAATACCGGCGCGGGGGTTTGCGTGAAGAAATAAACAATCCTCGTGCACGAGAAACCACACGTTAGTTAGATTCGGTAAGAACCTTGAAACTTCTCCGCAATGATGTCACCGTGTACTCTTAACCAAACCCAGCCGTGCAGTATGACGAAGTGTCGTGTGATGGACGATAATGTGCAATCTGCCATGAGCAATCTCATTTTTGTCTGCTTTTTTCACTGCGATGTGTGAACGAGAATCCGTTTTTGCGTGGAACTGCTATTTGTGATAACCGCGTCAGAACTGGGTAGCTTATTTTGCATTAACTCTGTGTTCCATAGCAAAAATGTATGCTGTTTTCGATAGCAAAAGCGTATGTAATAACGTAATAACGAAACACCACCGCACGTTTTCGACCGCGACGCGTTCTTATCACCAGCGCGTAGAAACATTCCGAACCTTCCAACACCGAAGTTCTTTGCGCGACCTCTAGTAATACGCATTGTTCTATTTTGCAGCTACCTGATTGAAAACCTGTGGATTTTAGTCGCTTGAAAGAAGTGCGTAGGCAATATAAAAAAAGAAAATGGTGTTCGAAAGTATAGTGGCAGATGTGTTGAACAGATTTGTTGGTGACTATGTTGAAAACTTGGACAAAAAGCAACTAAAGATCGGCATTTGGGGTGGTAAGTATTTCGTAAATGATGGCCGATGCATGATTCCTGTAAGACGCACGCTGGTTCGCAAACACGGCACGAGCAAACTGCGTTCAGTTTGAATTTGGTTCGATTAGTCTAATTGTAAACATATATAGAACAAGCAGAGGAGGGGTAAAGGAAACAGCGTGGCTGTGGTCCTTTTTTGAAAAGCAGGTC
>NW_026456562.1:0-2601 GCF_943734635.1 Anopheles cruzii | reverse complement strand
CCCCCAAACAGGACAGCTTGGGCAAGGGAAGGACCATCATTAGGGGGTAGTTTGAAGTGTGCTGTCTGCCGAAGGGTTCAAAGTGCGCGAATCAACTGATAACGGAGCCACTCTGCCTCCCTCCTCCCTGCCCACGGTTCCCTTCCCAACATCTTTCTGTTTTTCCTGTTTCGGCCACAAACGACAAAAAAGACAGACCGACAGTCAGACAGAGCAAACAAAGGAAACAGATACAATGGATCCATTTTTTCCGTCCCTTCCGGACTCTAATGTGTGGGCTCTCTCTCTCTCGCGAAGCTTGAGAACCACTTAAGAGCTCTAAGGACACGTGGGGGAACAACAGCAGTGACTCATGGCTGCTTGGGCTTCGTCATCGGCAGCATAAAGAACCACTTCACAATAACGCCCCCCCTCCCCTTGAGAGTGGGCGCTTGAGCGTGTAGTTGCACCTGCCTGGAGGTGGAGACCGAAGTGAAGGGTGTAGTGCTCCTTGCCGGCTGGGCCGACGGTTGGGCCGGCGAACTGTGATTGACACATGCATAATAAATGCATCCTTCATCTTTTTCATTTGCCCCAAGCGCGTCAGAAACGCTTGCAGCGCAATCGGCACACAACAGTGACAGAACACAGAGAGGAACAGAAAGAAAACAAAACGAAACAACAGTTGGCGGTGGCACAACCGGGGAAAACATTGGAACAATCGGTTTGCCGTTTTTTTCTGTTTTTTGTGTACGTCCCACAACCGAAAGCGTTTTCAATAAGTCAACACCGAGTCACCGACAGGCCAAACATCAATAGAGCCACGCGCCGTGTTCCGGGCCCTGGCATCAAGGTCCTGGCGGGCGCGAAGCATCAAAGGGAGCAGTCCGGAACAGGCAACCCAACCCGGTTCTGGCAACCCGGTTCCCACATGTGAATGGTCGATCTAGAAGAACTTTTATATGAACCGAATAATTCGCCCTCGCTTGTTGCCGGCCGCTCGGCTGCTCGAGTTGAGTTGAAATTTTTACACGATGTGCTTACACGGGCACGGTTGGTGCACAACCGGGTACTTTGATCGTTATCCGTTTCCGGGCAAAATATTATGCCAAAACGGAGGAAACAACAGCAACAGCCGGCTGTTAATAACACATAGGCTGAAAAGACCCAAGCCCAACACATAACTGGTGCGACTTTTATTGCATTCATCACTTTTTTCAGTTGGCACTAACCTTACGAAGAAAGCTGGCAAAATATCGTGATATTCTTACACATAAGTTTGCGCGTTATTGCGCTAACGAGTTAAGAGTAACGCTATTTTTGTTATTTTCAAAACAATGAATCAAAAACAAATTTCACGTTTTACTTTAACACTAGTTCTTGTCTGTAAAGTCTTGTAAGGACGCCGGCTCCATCAAAACCAACAGTAACACGTTGGTTTGCCGACTTGCCAAACGTGGTCGTAGAGACACCGATGATCCAGAACGTAGTGGACACCCAAATGAGGCAGAAACACCAGAAAACCGACATTCCACAAAATCGTTTTGTCCGATCAAAAAGTGAAGTTGCGTCAGTTAGCTGACATTGTAAGGATATAAAACAAACGTGTCGGCGTTATATGGCATGAACCTTTGAAAAGGTTATGCCCTTCGTATTTTGGATTGTGCGTCGTGTAATATTCATCGACTATCTTGAGAAGCGCAATACCATCGACGGGGAATATTATACCGCGATATTGAAGCGTTTGATGGCCGAAATTGCAAAGAACCGAAACGAATATGACAAGAAACAAATATTGTTTCATCAACACAACAAACCAAGTGTCCCAAGTCCGTCAAAACATTGTCAAAACTACATGGATTGAGCTTCGAATTGCTCCCACATCCAGATCCGTATTCGCCAGGTTGCCAGAAATTCCACTCGAATGAAGAGCTTATGGCTCTGAAACTGAGACCCATTTTGGGGCAAAATGATTGTGTGGCCATCCTGGTGGATGACAGAGATGAGCTGCAAATGAAAAAAAGGCAAGTTTGAACAAGACATCGTTTTCTGTTCTAGCTTCGGGACTTTTCAGCCCATGTGTAAAAAAATAAGAAATAAGAAATACTAATACTCATCAACAATCTAAACAACCCGGGGCCAATTTAGAAGATTAATTACAGCTACCAAAAAACAGTTGCTAAATGTGAGAAAAGCTAATTAGCCAAAAACCCAAAGCCCGCCCACCTCCCGTCATTTGACGAATACCTTAAGGGACAGTATCGATAATAACGGAGCAGACATTGGTTTACGGCTAGAGACGACAACGAATTAATTTAGATTTTTTATGATGTTCTTTTGTGTGTGTGTGAGAGAGTGAGGGGAGGAAGGGGCTGGGAACGATGGAGAAAGAGCCTGTAGTCGACCGGAGTGTTAATGCAAGCAAATGGCAAAGCCGTAGTGCGAACTTTCACCAATCACCAACAAGCAGGAAGCAGTTGCGTTGCGAAGGATCTGTGTGATTGGACTGGTGTGATAAGCGTGCATACTACACACAACAAAGAAACCCTTCCAACACGTTCGTGAGCGTTGACATCGAGCAACAGCCCTCTCAACAAGTGTTTGATCTGTTGATCGTCTGTG
>NW_026456561.1:0-2601 GCF_943734635.1 Anopheles cruzii | reverse complement strand
CCCCCAAACAGGACAGCTTGGGCAAGGGAAGGACCATCATTAGGGGGTAGTTTGAAGTGTGCTGTCTGCCGAAGGGTTCAAAGTGCGCGAATCAACTGATAACGGAGCCACTCTGCCTCCCTCCTCCCTGCCCACGGTTCCCTTCCCAACATCTTTCTGTTTTTCCTGTTTCGGCCACAAACGACAAAAAAGACAGACCGACAGTCAGACAGAGCAAACAAAGGAAACAGATACAATGGATCCATTTTTTCCGTCCCTTCCGGACTCTAATGTGTGGGCTCTCTCTCTCTCGCGAAGCTTGAGAACCACTTAAGAGCTCTAAGGACACGTGGGGGAACAACAGCAGTGACTCATGGCTGCTTGGGCTTCGTCATCGGCAGCATAAAGAACCACTTCACAATAACGCCCCCCCTCCCCTTGAGAGTGGGCGCTTGAGCGTGTAGTTGCACCTGCCTGGAGGTGGAGACCGAAGTGAAGGGTGTAGTGCTCCTTGCCGGCTGGGCCGACGGTTGGGCCGGCGAACTGTGATTGACACATGCATAATAAATGCATCCTTCATCTTTTTCATTTGCCCCAAGCGCGTCAGAAACGCTTGCAGCGCAATCGGCACACAACAGTGACAGAACACAGAGAGGAACAGAAAGAAAACAAAACGAAACAACAGTTGGCGGTGGCACAACCGGGGAAAACATTGGAACAATCGGTTTGCCGTTTTTTTCTGTTTTTTGTGTACGTCCCACAACCGAAAGCGTTTTCAATAAGTCAACACCGAGTCACCGACAGGCCAAACATCAATAGAGCCACGCGCCGTGTTCCGGGCCCTGGCATCAAGGTCCTGGCGGGCGCGAAGCATCAAAGGGAGCAGTCCGGAACAGGCAACCCAACCCGGTTCTGGCAACCCGGTTCCCACATGTGAATGGTCGATCTAGAAGAACTTTTATATGAACCGAATAATTCGCCCTCGCTTGTTGCCGGCCGCTCGGCTGCTCGAGTTGAGTTGAAATTTTTACACGATGTGCTTACACGGGCACGGTTGGTGCACAACCGGGTACTTTGATCGTTATCCGTTTCCGGGCAAAATATTATGCCAAAACGGAGGAAACAACAGCAACAGCCGGCTGTTAATAACACATAGGCTGAAAAGACCCAAGCCCAACACATAACTGGTGCGACTTTTATTGCATTCATCACTTTTTTCAGTTGGCACTAACCTTACGAAGAAAGCTGGCAAAATATCGTGATATTCTTACACATAAGTTTGCGCGTTATTGCGCTAACGAGTTAAGAGTAACGCTATTTTTGTTATTTTCAAAACAATGAATCAAAAACAAATTTCACGTTTTACTTTAACACTAGTTCTTGTCTGTAAAGTCTTGTAAGGACGCCGGCTCCATCAAAACCAACAGTAACACGTTGGTTTGCCGACTTGCCAAACGTGGTCGTAGAGACACCGATGATCCAGAACGTAGTGGACACCCAAATGAGGCAGAAACACCAGAAAACCGACATTCCACAAAATCGTTTTGTCCGATCAAAAAGTGAAGTTGCGTCAGTTAGCTGACATTGTAAGGATATAAAACAAACGTGTCGGCGTTATATGGCATGAACCTTTGAAAAGGTTATGCCCTTCGTATTTTGGATTGTGCGTCGTGTAATATTCATCGACTATCTTGAGAAGCGCAATACCATCGACGGGGAATATTATACCGCGATATTGAAGCGTTTGATGGCCGAAATTGCAAAGAACCGAAACGAATATGACAAGAAACAAATATTGTTTCATCAACACAACAAACCAAGTGTCCCAAGTCCGTCAAAACATTGTCAAAACTACATGGATTGAGCTTCGAATTGCTCCCACATCCAGATCCGTATTCGCCAGGTTGCCAGAAATTCCACTCGAATGAAGAGCTTATGGCTCTGAAACTGAGACCCATTTTGGGGCAAAATGATTGTGTGGCCATCCTGGTGGATGACAGAGATGAGCTGCAAATGAAAAAAAGGCAAGTTTGAACAAGACATCGTTTTCTGTTCTAGCTTCGGGACTTTTCAGCCCATGTGTAAAAAAATAAGAAATAAGAAATACTAATACTCATCAACAATCTAAACAACCCGGGGCCAATTTAGAAGATTAATTACAGCTACCAAAAAACAGTTGCTAAATGTGAGAAAAGCTAATTAGCCAAAAACCCAAAGCCCGCCCACCTCCCGTCATTTGACGAATACCTTAAGGGACAGTATCGATAATAACGGAGCAGACATTGGTTTACGGCTAGAGACGACAACGAATTAATTTAGATTTTTTATGATGTTCTTTTGTGTGTGTGTGAGAGAGTGAGGGGAGGAAGGGGCTGGGAACGATGGAGAAAGAGCCTGTAGTCGACCGGAGTGTTAATGCAAGCAAATGGCAAAGCCGTAGTGCGAACTTTCACCAATCACCAACAAGCAGGAAGCAGTTGCGTTGCGAAGGATCTGTGTGATTGGACTGGTGTGATAAGCGTGCATACTACACACAACAAAGAAACCCTTCCAACACGTTCGTGAGCGTTGACATCGAGCAACAGCCCTCTCAACAAGTGTTTGATCTGTTGATCGTCTGTG
>NW_026456560.1:0-2605 GCF_943734635.1 Anopheles cruzii | reverse complement strand
ACACTTCCCACGGATAGTTGGACGTCAGACACGATGGGGCGAAGAAACTCTCCACCTTGTGCACTTCGGTCCAAGATTCATTATTCAACTCGTAGATGATCAATAAGCGATTGACTCGAGCGTAGAGTTTAGAGTCATTCTTGGATCCCTGTTTCACTTCCGTTACATCGTGAGCGTTAATTGCCTTTAGTACCTGCCCAGGTGAGAATAGTTTGTAACGTGCTTTGATCACATTAGTTCCTGACCGCCTTTTCAGCATTGCTCAATTTATTCACGTCAAAACTAAATCCACTGTAGCGACCTCACTGCAGATGCTATATTCGTTGTTATTGTAGATAGTTCAACTTAGCACAACTGTGCAGCTTGCCTTGTGTTCATCGGTTGATCTTACCAAGGAATCTGCTGTGTACTTATGGAAATAAGGTATGTTGCCAGCTTTTATAGTGAGTAAAACATTGCTGAACTGTGATGTTGATTTTATTGTTGCGGGATTGAATATAAATATCTTGACAGTAAATGTTGACTGACAATGTTTGTGCAATGTTTTAATTTAAAGAGTACAAGATGTTCGAAACAGTAATAGTGTGGTATCTTCTGTGTTTTTCAAATGTTTGGAAGTTAAGTATTTATAAGGTATTAAACAATATTACTATTTAAACCCTTAAATTTTTGTAAATTATATTCGTGACACAAATTGTATAGCCAGGATACTAGTGAATTGGTTCTTGACACGATCGTTGCCAATCAAACCGAATGGACTGTGCAAATATCCGATTGCAAATAGTAAACGTTATACAGTGAAGACTTAGATAAATATGTGTTTTACACCTGGAACACATGTTTAAACTTTTATTATATACCCTTCTAAGAAGTCTCATATACAATCAGTGGTGTTTTTTACATCTGTTTCTGAGAAAACTAGTTTCTTGCATTAATTTCAAAAGGATTTTACGACCAGTCGTCCAGTTTTCTTTCGTTCATCAAAACAGGAAAGCAAGTGACAGTGCGTCTTTGTAGATCCGACACGTGGCATCGGCAGCCATGAATTCGACGTTGTATTATTACACCTTGCAGCCGACAAGTCAGGTCCTTGTCAACATTCCACCGTCTCATATTGTGGAAATGAAGCAAGAATCTAAACGAGGAACTCATTGCTTCGTTCGTAGATCAATAACCGCGCATTATTGATGTACGAGCTGGCGAACGGCAAGAGGTCTGACATTGTCTGACTGGTCTGACTACATTACTACGTGTTACATTGTTGTTTGGGCAATCACCTACAACCTACGATACTTCTTCGAGCGATTCTACAGTTTCGTTCCGGTCGGCTACGGCGAAATCAAAGGAACGATCCCCATACATCCTGAAGAATTGTTACCGCGTTCACGACGAGCAGCATTCGGATGGTCTGATTCAATGCTACGGCCATCGTACAGTTCTTTCGATTGCTCCCAAGCTCGAACCGCTAGGACCCGAAAAAGAGGCACTTGACCACTTTAGATACTGTGTACCGTTGACATATGATGGCCATCTCTCAGTATCTTGTGACGGTGAATGGTCCTGACTGCTATACACACCGCATGAGACTCCTCGGGTATTCGACTTTGTAGATGGGTTGATCCTGCTGGCCCAAATGAGATTACACGAGAAATCAAATATGAAAAGCCTAAGGACCCACAATATCGTGACGTAATAAGCCCAAACGTACAGCTTCTAGCTCGGGTTCTACTTCAACAAAGCAGGTTCTTGGCCACCATAAACAAACAATTAGCAAATATAGGCTCCATGTTAGATTTAAAGTGTTTTTCCTGAGAATGAAATTAATAGGCAATTTCTAACTCGGCATAACGCTGCCCAGATGCCACGGCGTTTCCTTATTTCTAGTCATAAGCATTATTGTTTGATCTGGTTCGAGTCGAACCGGTTTGTTGTTGTTTTGTAGTTAGTTTTAGTTTTTCAACTCTTTTATATAATTGTTAATAAAATACTACAGTAAGTGGAAATAAGCAAACTGAGACGGGAACGCATTGCAACCGACGCCACGTGTGTGTGACATCCTGATAGTTAACTTACTTTTTATCCGGCAACAACCTCCGAACGGTCTGGGTCTGCAAGAGCGCCAATGTTAATCTCAGTTGCTTACTGTAACGTTGTAGTTTTGTGGGAGGCGTTGTTGCCAACCCCTGAGTCTAGGTCTAGGCGAACAGTCTAGGGAATCGAACCCGGGCCAGCCGCGTGAAAACGACGAGCTTTACCGATTATTCTATCAACAGCGGCAACGGATAATTTAGCGCAAAAACAAATTCCTTTATGACAAGTTTGCCAACGAAGGTACGACTATCGCTCGGCGGTTGTAGTGATGGATTCTAACAATGCCTGCAATCAAGCATTTGAAAGTTTACATCACTGCAAGACGAGTTCGGTGTCCTGTCAAGACAAGGTTTAAAGGTTTTGCTGCATATTAAGTCATTAAATGTGAACGGTGCGATGCTTGGATGGCTGCAGGCTGATGTTGACTTAATCGATATCACTTCTAGCTGTGCAGGAAGTACTAGTACTATGGACAAGTAGGAGGAAAAAGTGGAAACGTTTAGAGCGAGAAATG
>NW_026456559.1:0-2606 GCF_943734635.1 Anopheles cruzii | reverse complement strand
GTGGCCATCGAGGAGAATCCCAAGATCGCGCACCAGTTCTGCTCTAGCTAGGGGCGCTTGGTCCACAGCGTAACAATGTTTTAGCTGATTCCGGGCGCGAGTGAACGAAACGACGAGACACTTGGGTATGCAGAGCGTCAGAGCGTTGCGGCTGCACCACGCGGAAAAGCGTAATAGATCGTCTTGTAGCAATCGACAGTCATCGACGGAGCGCACTGTGCGGAAGAGCCTGGCATCGTCGGCATACAAGAGGATACGGCTGTCCAAAACGACGGATGCGGCGTCGTTGATATAGATCAAGAACAGTAAAGGACCCAGGTTGCTCCCCTGAGGGACTCCAGATGTGCTGGTAAAGGCCCGGGAGAGATGAGGTCCGACTCTGACGCAATACTTTCGGTCAATGAGATAAGACCGGAACCAGGCCAGCAGCTGATCCGGACAGCCAATCCTGTTTAGCTTGGCAAGGAGGATGTCGTGCGAGATCGAATCGAAGGCCGCTTGGAAGTCCGTGTATATGGCGTCGACCTGTGTTCCGGAGTCCATGTTACGTAGACAGAAGCTAGTGAATTCCATTAGCAGCGTGTTTGTGGATTTTTTCGGAACGAAGCCGTGCTGCAGTGGTGTGATGAAGTTCAGGGAGCTCGTTATGAGAGCGTCGTAAATTAGAGACTCCAACAGTTTAGCGAATATGCATAGAGATGTGACTCCTCTGTAATTGCTGGCGTTGGACTTATCCCCTTTCTTATGGATAGGAAACATCCAAGACGTCTTCCACTTCGAAGGGAATACACCGGAACACAGCGAGCGGCTGAACAGCTTGGACAAAATTGGAGCCAACTCAGTCCCACAGTTTTTCACTACGGATGCAGGAATCCCATCGGGGCCAGGCTGGTGTGTCGATTTTAACCGTTGGATGGCAGCTAACACGGATGTGGTGTCGACGGAAAGGTTAATATGCCCGATGGTGTCAGGGGTGGTGTCGATCAAGGCACGTTCAATTAGCGAGTAGTCGAGTATCCGTTCGGCAAACGTACTGGAGAATCGATCCGCAAAGATCTCGCAGGACTCGGTTGGATCCGACGCCTCGATGCCGTTAAAGTTGATCAAGGACGGTACCGATGAGCATTTACGACGACGATTCACGAATTTCCAAAACTGCTTGGGGTTACGATACAAGTTAAGCTGCATTTTCCTCGTGTATGAACGGTGACATGCGTAGTTAAGACGTCCGTAGTCACTGCTGATGGTACGTAAGACAAGCAGAGACGCGGAATCCTTACGCTTGGCATATGTGCGAATTGCTTTGTTCCTGTGCAATTTTAAACGTCTTAACTGCGCGTTGGACCAGGGTGGACCAGGGGATGGTTTCACATAGGGAGTGCAGGATTGAAGCGCCGCCAGCATAAATGATGTGACAGAATCAACTTCGTCGTCAACAGATATGTTTGTAAGGGACGAGCATAGGAATTGGGACGAGAACGCATTAATCAGTGACCGAAGTTTCGTCACGTCGGTACGTTTGAAGTTCAGTTTCGGTGTGAAGTCATCTGGGTGTGAGGTCAAGTTGGTCGTACCAGGAATTGTCCATGCTAGTGAGATCAACAGCGGTGGGTGATGCTTGTCACAAGGTAGTAGGGATATCGCAGACTCAGAAACTTGCGGTTCGAGGTTGGCTGCATTGTTGAACAGAACGAGGTCAAGCAGGCGCGAGTTGCAGTTGCGAATGCCATTGATTTGCAAGAGGCCGTTTAGGTGTAACAAATCGATGAACTCAGGGCACCCAATGCCATTAGGGCCATTCGGTTGATTAAAATCACCAATGAGCAGCAGTCCATCGTTAGGTTTAGAATTCGCGAGCAGGTCAGTCATCGTCGCGTTCAGTGACCCGATAGCGGGAGAAGACGTGCTGATCCCTGGAGGTAAGTATACTGTGCCGAGAATTAGAGTGTGCATCCCGACTTTGACGCGGAGCCAAAGTTGTTCAAGTGAACGTACGTTCATGTCTAGTTCACGAGCTGCGATGGTGTTGTCGATGGCGATTAGCACACCACCACCGCGACGGAAGATGCTGTTGTCAGTGTTACGATCACAACGAAAAATGATATATTTATCGGACGAAAACAACGGAGTAGGAACGGTGTCATCCAACCAGGTTTCGGTCAATACGTATACATCGTAGTCCCCATCGGCGATTACCAGCCGGAGGTTGTCAAGCTTGGTTCTGAGTCCTCGTACGTTCTGATAATAGATGGACAGATTCTTATTTTGATGGCGATTAGGAGCCGCGAAAGAATCGGTCCAGCGTGGACTGAGTTTTGGCGTGAGAGGTCGTATGATTAGAGATGTGTCCGTGTGTTGTGGGAGATGGAGCGTCGACCAGTGTGTTATTAGCATTCTCCGGCGAGCGGTCCGACGTACGGCTCAACGCGTCCGGAACGTGTGAGGATGAAGGTCGTATGGTCGGTAGAGCGTAATTGTGAGAAGTGTGAGAAAAGGATTGCGGGACAAACTCGCGTACGGCGAGCCCCGCTGGCCATGTGCTCGGAGTGAGTGCTTTCACACGAAGGGCTGCCTCGATTCTCACCTTGAACGAGATGAAATTCATC
>NW_026456558.1:0-2608 GCF_943734635.1 Anopheles cruzii | reverse complement strand
TGGCGCGTTTAATAGATAATACGAATGAGAGATGGTCCTATTGGCCCTGAAGTATGTTACTGTACGACACTTATCGACAGCGATGCAGAGATCGTTTAGTTCACACCAGTCACAGAAATTATTACATATTTTTTGCAGAGATGCACAGTCGTTTATAGAGGACACAGGCATAAACAATCGAACGTCGTCGGCATACACTAAACAAGCGTTATTGGGTATTACAGAAACTAGGTCGTTAATGTACAGCGAGAATAGGAGTGGGCCCAGGTTACTGCCTTGTGGTACTCCAGACGTACTCGCGAACTCTCTAGAGGTGAGGCCTTCTAAATTGACCCGGTAAAGCCGTCCGGTCAGATACGATTGGAACCAAGCAATCAGATGTCTTTCAATCCCGATTCGTTCGAGCTTGGCCAGTAGTATATCGATGTTGACGCGATCAAAAGCAGACTTTAAGTCAGCATATATGGTATCCATTTGATAGCCATTTGCAAACGAAGTGTGACACATTGAGACGAACTCAAGCAGGTTTGTAGAAACCGACCTCTTAGGGAAGAACCCATGTTGTCGGCTACTAATAATTCTTAAGCTGTAGTTCATAAGGGCTTTATATATTACAGATTCGAACACTTTTGAACAAGCACAAAGAGAGGTCACACCTCGGTAGTTCTCGATTTTAGTTTTGTCATCCTTTTTGTGTATAGGTATCATCCAGGAAGACTTCCAGATAGTGGGAAAAGTACTTTGTTTAATAGAGAGCGCAAAAACGCGGGCTAGAGGGTAGGCAAGTAACCCACCATACCGTTTGATGATGATTGCGGGAAGTCCATCTGGACCGGGATTCGAAGACGGTTTCAATCTATTCATCGCTTCCAGAACAGTATCGACTGAGATGTTAATGTTGTGCTGTGTGAAGGAGTTATTGTCCGACTGGACATTGGCGAGGATGGTCGCTAGTCGTGTGGAGTCGATATTCGTGTGAGTCGTGAAGAGCTTTTCGAATCTGTCGGCAAAGAGATCACACACCTGCGATGCATTGGAGGCAGTGGTACCATTGTACGACATCCCATGCGGAAGGCGGTTGCTCTGGCGTTTGGACTTGATATACCGCCAAAAAGCTCTTGGATTCCGTCGCAGATTGCATTGCAGACGGGTTATATATTTACGATGCAGCAGGTGATTATGTCGACGATAATTGTTGTGAGCGACGTTGAAGCAAAATTTAGTCCACTGTGATGGTCTGCGACGAAAGCTCCTTTGGCACGATAATTTTTGCTTCATTAAGGCTCGTAGGCGCCTAGTAGACCATGGAGGGCCAGCCTGCGGAGTAATTTTGGGGCAACAATTCTCCAGGAGATCCCTCACGACGGCGTTAAATCTAGCAACTGCTTGGTCGACATTAAGGTCATCGTCTAAAAAGCTCCAGTCGGTTAGATCAAGTAGGTAACACAGTTTATCACCGTCGACACGTTTGTAGTCGATCCTGGGTTTCGCGAGGGCTGTTGCACCGTAAGAATATGAAGCACTGGCACAAGGAATAATCAAATCCAGTGCAGGATGGAAGTTATCGAGGTCGACAATGGGAAACATTGATTCCGATACGTTATACTTGCTGAGGATGATATTTTCACTAACGAAAATCAGATCAAGTAGTTTGCCGTATATATTCTTAACGTGATTAATTTGAAATAGCCCATTAAATGTCATGCCATCAAGAAGATGACTGCCTCCATGTGACAAAGGCGATGCGTCGTCAACGCTCGGCATATTATTGTCATTTACGTTCCATACAATCGATGAGAAATTAAAGTCCCCGAATACAGCATACAGTGTGTCGTTATCGCCTATCATATTGTCAAGTGTATCCGTGAGACATTGTAGTGTTGTAAGGTCGTTGTTGAGATCAGGTGGAAGGTAAATGGCTCCGAGAACGATCGTGATCGGGCCGGCGACAATTTTTACCCACACTTGTTCGATGCTATCGGACGAAGGACATAGATGAGATCGTAGTTGAGTCGAGACAGCGATGAGAACCCCGCCGCCCTTGGATTTTGAGCTGTTGCGGCAGTTGCGATCTAGGCGGTAGACATGGTAGTCATTGGTGAAAAGCATTGGTGAGGTAATGACATCGTTCAGCCAGGTTTCAGTCAGGACAATCACATCGTAGTGCGAAGTTGAACAGTAGGAGTAAACAGACTGGCATTTAGTACGCAGACCACGAACATTTTGATATAATATTGAGATTTCGCGATGAGCAATTATCTTGCTAGCACGTGCCCGAGGCCGGTTGAAATTCGAAACGGTGCTTTTGTCCGTGTTAAGCGGCTTTAAGCGGCTGCGAGTGTGATTAAGAGTTGCGAAAGAAGTGGTCCAGCGTGGACTGTGTTTTGGCACGTGTTTGGTTAAGGATTTGTCCATGTGTCATTGGAGACGGAGCGTTGACCAGCGTATTGTTGGGATTCTCCGGCGAGCGATCCAGCGTGCAGTCCTGCGTACGGTCAATCGCGTCCGGAATGTGTGGAGTAGAAGGTCGTTGGGTCGGTAACAAGTATGCGTGAGAATTAGTTATAAGTGCTTTGGCTGCCCAGTGGAAGCAGAAGCTACCATATTA
>NW_026456557.1:0-2611 GCF_943734635.1 Anopheles cruzii | reverse complement strand
ATCGTGACCGATTTTGAAAGGGTTATTGGACGGACGGTTATCGTGGGAAACTATGCAAGTTACGCCACACCTTCCCCCTAAAAGAGGAATGGTTTTACGAAGTAAAATATTCACTTATAACTTGACTAGTCCAGCTTTCTCTCACGGGTTTGATTTTCGCTTACTACCTAAGCTAAAATTACTCTATTTTTATGTATCGTCTGTGCTTCTTCTGTTATGTTGTGTTTTATTGTAATGTTGGGATGCTCTATTTTAATAACTGTAAAGGGACCTGTATAGACTGCATCTAGTTTTCTACGATTCTCTTTTTTCAGCCAAACTGTATCGCCTATTTTGGCTATTGTTGGATTTGAATTTTCTTGATGTTTTAATATTCGATTCAATTTTGAATTTTCCAATATTTGGTTTGCTTTCAAACACGCTGTTTGTAGTTTGAACTTCAATTCCGATAGATATGAATCATGATTGTAAACTGGATCGATAGCTGTACTACCTGAAAATTGTGTTGGTAACTTTGCTTGCTTACCGAAAATCAGTTCAAACGGAGTGAATGAATGGTCCGAGTGGGGTGTAGTATTGTAACAAAATGTATAAAAATTTAGCCAAGAGTCCCAATCGTCGTGTTGTTCGTTAATGAAATGTCTCAGATACTCATTAAGACAACGGTGATTTCGCTCGAGACTTCCTAAAGTTTGCGGGTGATAGGCAGTCGAGAAATTGTGGTCTATTGATAAAAATTTGCATATATTTTCGAAAACTTCGTTCTTATATTCGGTTCCCAAATCGGATTTTATTGTTGAGGGGCAACCAAATGTAAGGATACAGCTTTCTACTAAGGCTTTTGCTAATGTTTTAGCTTGTTTGTCTGGTATTGGGGTTGCAATAATATATTTTGACAGGTCGCATTGTACTGTCAGAGCATATCTGTTACCTTTTATTGATCTAGTAAATGGACCAATCGTATCAATTGAAATTAATTCAAAGCACTTTGTTGGTGTCGTTGTTTTAATGTAGGTTTCGTTTGTTTTTATGCTATGTTTATTTTGTATGCATTTTAAACAATTTTTAACGTAGTCCTTAATTGTTTTTTTCATATTTGGCCAATAATATTTTGACCTTAGTTTTTTAAATAACCTTTCTGTACCAACGTGTCCTCCCGTAGGGGTGTCGTGGCTTTCTTTAACAAGTTCCAATATCTTCTCCTCATTGGTTAGTATTTGTGCCGGCACATATATCGTTATAGACGCGTCTTGCAATGTTTCATTGCATAATTCTTTAAATTTACGTTTGACAGTTTTTCTGGATTCCCGTCGTATCCGGGAACCAGCGTGGTAATTACCTTAATTAGCTCCAGTGTGTTGTTCATCTTGGCTTTTGAAATTTTGTTTTTAATTCTATTCAAATTTAAGACACACGTCGAAATTGTTTTCAATGATAAGAGTGGTTTAGCATCAAATTTGGCTTCGATAATATCTTTTACCTGGGCGTATACCGTTCTTATCTTTTGGATCAATGCCACGTTATATTCTTCTCCTATATCCGACAATAAGGTTATCAATTCGTTGGATAACCTAGCGCTCTCGATTTTTTTTGTTAACTAGTGTGCGCCGTAAGTATTTTCGGTTTGGCGCTTTCTTGAAGTTAGTTAAAATCTTGTTCAATGTTTCAATTTTAATTTTGATTTCTTCCATTTAGTATTTTGTATTAACATTATTATTATTAATATGTATTATTAAGTAACTAGTTTCGGTGGACTTATCTTCCGAGCCATTACTGCTCCATGGGGTCATCTCTCGTTCCGGCGTTCACTCGTTTCGGCGTTCACTCGTTCCGGCGTTCACTCGTTCCGGCGTTCACTCGTTGCTCGTTGGTGCTTCTTCGCCGTAGCGTTGCGGTTGAGGTGCACTCCTCTTACACCGGTTACTTTATCTTTTTTTTCACTGTATGTCTTTTGTTTTGGGAGACAGAAACCCCTATTTTTCTTGTTATGTGGTCATATTTTTGTTTTTTGTTTTATAGTACCTTGGCACTGTAGGCACTTTCAGGCACGCACACACTTTCAGGCACACAGACACTTTCAGGCTCTCAGACACTTGGCACTGTAGGCACTTTCAGGCACACAGACAGGTCTTTAGTAAAGTTTGGTAAAAATTTACAATTCCACGTGGGAAGCTGCCACCGATCTAGCGGCTTTCATCGCCTGTTTTCGTCCGTTTTTTTTGAATAGCTTTTTTATTTTCATAAGTAGCAATATTGCTACCATTCCACAAGTAATATACAGTATCCACTGTGTTTCCCTGTGCATTTGTGAATGTTCTTCTTGGATATTCATAATATTCACTTGTGCGTCCCCTTCTATCTTTTTGGTTTGAGGTTTTGACCCAAATAACCCCATCTTGCACACTGATAGGCGGTTCACCAATTCACAAATTCACAAATGTAGCCACTGATAGGCGTTCACAAATTCACAAATTCACAAAAGTGCACGGTTCGTGCCACTGTAGGGGCGGTATTAGCCCCCAAAGTCACGGTCGCCATGTAGACGGTAATACATGAATTCTTTGAACACTTTTGATGGTCAACCGTTCGGTTGACCCACGTCTTTATTCAT
>NW_026456556.1:0-2611 GCF_943734635.1 Anopheles cruzii | reverse complement strand
CAAAACTACGCTCTGCTAACAGGTTACGGGCCCAAAGCAAGTTACGGTAAAAGTGCAAGTGCCGAACGGATTAACGTACGTGAAGTGATGGCGTTGGAACGCGGATCGAACGAAGCAGTGGGTGTTCTAGTGTAACCGACTCCAATTGGGATCTTACACTATCCACCTTGTACACCACCCGTCGTTGTTGCACTCACAAAAAATTGAAACGGTCTCCGTGATTCGTGTATAGCGACTGATTTCTGTATAGCGACTGATTTTGTTTATTACATTCTATTGCTTTTTATACATTCGACCTCCGCGTTCCGTCGGTGCCGTCGCTACCCGAGATCGTCTTGCCCGTTCTCAACGCTGCATCTTGTGTCGTTAGTTTACCCCTGCAGTCGCCGATCGTCTCGCTGTGTTGGGAAAACCCCTCGGTTGGTGGTGTGTCCTAAAGGACCAAAGCGCCGTCGTCCTTCCGTGTTGCGATCCCAGGTAACTGCTGGGTAGGGCTTCATTATTCATTCATTGCATTTCATTGCTGGGAAGGGCTTCATTCATTTATGGTGGGTTTTTCGGTGCTATTGTTGCTGCAGTTGTCGCGCCGGTCGTCTCTGCGTTGGAAAAACCCCGCGGTGGAGGAGAAAACTCTCTAACACATTTGAGGACACGGGTTTAACGCGTCAGTGCTCGCTGCTGCACAAATTGATAACAACCAATTTGGTTAATTGCGGTTCGATGGAAATCGGATGATCGTACGTAAATCAGAAGATCGCTACCGCGCACCAGCTAATTGGGATCGGATTCCCGTTAAACGATAAATGGATCGGAATGTTATTGTTGGCAGGTCTAGAGGCAGAAGAGTATCGACCGATGGTAATGGGGCTAGAAAATACGGGTCTCGAAATAACAGGTGATTTGAAAAGGACCAAATTGCTCCAAGAAACGGAGACAAATATGGTGAACCGGCAGAACCGGCATTATAATCTGCGCAGAAATGGTCAAACGGGCGTCATAATGACGCGAATGCACAGAAAGGCAAAGGACCGAAATGTTGGCGATGTGGAAAAATTGGTCACATCGGTGCCTCGCGACAAAGAAAGGACGCGTTTTGCACGGTGCTGTCGATACCAGACACCACGAACGATAAAGATTTGTTTTTCGACTCAAGATGCGTAAAACACCTTACCAATAATAAAACGACGCTTAACAAGTTGAGAGAAACAAAGAGTACCATATACGCAGCAAATAAAGAACGCATTTATGAAGTCGCGGAAGGATCTGCACTGCTAAGATCAACCTGCAATGAGAACACAATCGAAGTAAAAACCATCGATTTGATACCAGAGAGTTGGTTCTTAGTTTGCTATCAGTGAGCAAGATTACCGATCAAGGCCACACAGTAATATTCAAGCAAAAGGGATGCGAAGTGATCAACTCCGACGGCAAGGTGATTGCCACCGGAGGCCGCGAGAACGATTTTTACAAATTAAAACAGAAACGTACATCTGTGTTGGCGTGCACTGGAACGACAGACAAAATTTGGCACCAAAGAAAGGGTCATTTAAGCCATGGAAGCTTGCTAAAGCTAAAAAATGGTGTGGCACACGGCAAGGGTGCAGACCGGATAAACCAATACCGGCGGTAGGCATAGTTAGATCGCCTGACGCAAAAAGCGCACCACATCAGTCGGTGGATTAGTCGGAGCAGCGGGCAGAAAACCGGAGAAAAATAAGGTGAAAACAGTTGGTACTGTTACAAAGGCCGCGACACCGATGATAACGGCGACAGCAACGAATTTCACCCGAACTTCTTTGTCACCGCAACACGTCCGGGATGTTTCTCGGAAACAGTTCTCTCGATCGGGTGAGAATGCGGATCCCCGGAAACCGGGCTTGCGCCGCGCGACCACGTAGTGTTTGAGAACAATACCAGCAAGTGGCAAGCATGTGTGCATCAACACGGAGCTCGGAAAGCAGAGGAGAGAGACAAAAGCAGCGAACCGTCTTCAAGTACCAGGCCTGTAAGGGAAAGTAAAACAATACCCAAATGCTTTTTAGATTATTCCCTAGGAATGACGGCGTTCTCTGGGGGACGAATGGAGGTCACATATGGACGAAATAGACGTTGTGAGCTAGCCTTACATGGAACTGTCCAACGGGAAACTGCGCAGTAACGCCGAAGCCAAAAAGCTACTGCGCGAGAACAAACAGCGGGAAAAAGCGATCAGGATGACGCTTGACGAAAAGTACGAGATCGTCTTCAAGCGGCTAATGGGACTGGAAAACGAAACGATGGCGTGGAAAGCACGTTGGGAATCGAGCAACGACAACGTGCAGAAGGTGCTGGATGATCGGATCGATCGTGAAAAACAGTTCACGAAAACGGCACGTCAGCTGGCGCAGTTGCAGAAACTGTGCCGCGCCCTGCTGATTGAGTTGCCCTACCACTAGCGGTAGCACCCAAGGGGCGGGAAATTCGGACGAAAAAACCGCTGGCAAGGAGGTCGTTTCCGACCATTCGCAGTAGTGCAAGGAGGAGGGTACTACCTAGATCGAGATCAGAAAGACATATGAGGGCGAATATATTAACCAAAGCTCTAGGGACAGTTAAACACTAACAACTTCTC
>NW_026456555.1:0-2611 GCF_943734635.1 Anopheles cruzii | reverse complement strand
ATCGTGACCGATTTTGAAAGGGTTATTGGACGGACGGTTATCGTGGGAAACTATGCAAGTTACGCCACACCTTCCCCCTAAAAGAGGAATGGTTTTACGAAGTAAAATATTCACTTATAACTTGACTAGTCCAGCTTTCTCTCACGGGTTTGATTTTCGCTTACTACCTAAGCTAAAATTACTCTATTTTTATGTATCGTCTGTGCTTCTTCTGTTATGTTGTGTTTTATTGTAATGTTGGGATGCTCTATTTTAATAACTGTAAAGGGACCTGTATAGACTGCATCTAGTTTTCTACGATTCTCTTTTTTCAGCCAAACTGTATCGCCTATTTTGGCTATTGTTGGATTTGAATTTTCTTGATGTTTTAATATTCGATTCAATTTTGAATTTTCCAATATTTGGTTTGCTTTCAAACACGCTGTTTGTAGTTTGAACTTCAATTCCGATAGATATGAATCATGATTGTAAACTGGATCGATAGCTGTACTACCTGAAAATTGTGTTGGTAACTTTGCTTGCTTACCGAAAATCAGTTCAAACGGAGTGAATGAATGGTCCGAGTGGGGTGTAGTATTGTAACAAAATGTATAAAAATTTAGCCAAGAGTCCCAATCGTCGTGTTGTTCGTTAATGAAATGTCTCAGATACTCATTAAGACAACGGTGATTTCGCTCGAGACTTCCTAAAGTTTGCGGGTGATAGGCAGTCGAGAAATTGTGGTCTATTGATAAAAATTTGCATATATTTTCGAAAACTTCGTTCTTATATTCGGTTCCCAAATCGGATTTTATTGTTGAGGGGCAACCAAATGTAAGGATACAGCTTTCTACTAAGGCTTTTGCTAATGTTTTAGCTTGTTTGTCTGGTATTGGGGTTGCAATAATATATTTTGACAGGTCGCATTGTACTGTCAGAGCATATCTGTTACCTTTTATTGATCTAGTAAATGGACCAATCGTATCAATTGAAATTAATTCAAAGCACTTTGTTGGTGTCGTTGTTTTAATGTAGGTTTCGTTTGTTTTTATGCTATGTTTATTTTGTATGCATTTTAAACAATTTTTAACGTAGTCCTTAATTGTTTTTTTCATATTTGGCCAATAATATTTTGACCTTAGTTTTTTAAATAACCTTTCTGTACCAACGTGTCCTCCCGTAGGGGTGTCGTGGCTTTCTTTAACAAGTTCCAATATCTTCTCCTCATTGGTTAGTATTTGTGCCGGCACATATATCGTTATAGACGCGTCTTGCAATGTTTCATTGCATAATTCTTTAAATTTACGTTTGACAGTTTTTCTGGATTCCCGTCGTATCCGGGAACCAGCGTGGTAATTACCTTAATTAGCTCCAGTGTGTTGTTCATCTTGGCTTTTGAAATTTTGTTTTTAATTCTATTCAAATTTAAGACACACGTCGAAATTGTTTTCAATGATAAGAGTGGTTTAGCATCAAATTTGGCTTCGATAATATCTTTTACCTGGGCGTATACCGTTCTTATCTTTTGGATCAATGCCACGTTATATTCTTCTCCTATATCCGACAATAAGGTTATCAATTCGTTGGATAACCTAGCGCTCTCGATTTTTTTTGTTAACTAGTGTGCGCCGTAAGTATTTTCGGTTTGGCGCTTTCTTGAAGTTAGTTAAAATCTTGTTCAATGTTTCAATTTTAATTTTGATTTCTTCCATTTAGTATTTTGTATTAACATTATTATTATTAATATGTATTATTAAGTAACTAGTTTCGGTGGACTTATCTTCCGAGCCATTACTGCTCCATGGGGTCATCTCTCGTTCCGGCGTTCACTCGTTTCGGCGTTCACTCGTTCCGGCGTTCACTCGTTCCGGCGTTCACTCGTTGCTCGTTGGTGCTTCTTCGCCGTAGCGTTGCGGTTGAGGTGCACTCCTCTTACACCGGTTACTTTATCTTTTTTTTCACTGTATGTCTTTTGTTTTGGGAGACAGAAACCCCTATTTTTCTTGTTATGTGGTCATATTTTTGTTTTTTGTTTTATAGTACCTTGGCACTGTAGGCACTTTCAGGCACGCACACACTTTCAGGCACACAGACACTTTCAGGCTCTCAGACACTTGGCACTGTAGGCACTTTCAGGCACACAGACAGGTCTTTAGTAAAGTTTGGTAAAAATTTACAATTCCACGTGGGAAGCTGCCACCGATCTAGCGGCTTTCATCGCCTGTTTTCGTCCGTTTTTTTTGAATAGCTTTTTTATTTTCATAAGTAGCAATATTGCTACCATTCCACAAGTAATATACAGTATCCACTGTGTTTCCCTGTGCATTTGTGAATGTTCTTCTTGGATATTCATAATATTCACTTGTGCGTCCCCTTCTATCTTTTTGGTTTGAGGTTTTGACCCAAATAACCCCATCTTGCACACTGATAGGCGGTTCACCAATTCACAAATTCACAAATGTAGCCACTGATAGGCGTTCACAAATTCACAAATTCACAAAAGTGCACGGTTCGTGCCACTGTAGGGGCGGTATTAGCCCCCAAAGTCACGGTCGCCATGTAGACGGTAATACATGAATTCTTTGAACACTTTTGATGGTCAACCGTTCGGTTGACCCACGTCTTTATTCAT
>NW_026456554.1:0-2612 GCF_943734635.1 Anopheles cruzii | reverse complement strand
GAAACCGATATGAACTTTTACGATGATTCGTTTTAATTCCAAACATCAAAAATCATCACGGAACGGTTTCGGTTGTAGCAAACATAACCAACACCGCACACGCCAAACAGTTCTTGTAAACAAACTTTCTAGCACACGGTGGAAATCACCACTGACACCGGTAAGCCTTAGGGTTGTGTTCTTGTTTTGTAATAGTTTTCCAACCTGTTCTACCAGGTGCAGGGTCCGTAGACCAACTATTGCTTGCATCCAGTCACAACAACCTGAACAAACAGACTGGACCGTTCTTGCCACGGGCCAACGGATGAAATGCGACATCGCATGTTGAAAGGCGCTCACCAGTTTGAATTCGGCTAAAAGGAAAGTGCGCATGAACAGTAACGGTTCCACTCACGAGAGGTACACTTTCCAATGGCAAGACAATTTAAACGCAATGATCGAAAATGATAACTGTATCATTCGGCACAAACTGTACTATATTCTGCAAGTGTAAGTGTACCAATCTTCAAAATTGTGTTTAAGAGCCACGTAACCTAAATGTCTTCAGATTACACTTCCCGTTACATTTTCTTCAGTGTATCGTTCAAAAAACGTGAGTGGTCAATAAAACGTGTTCCACTACTTGCAGCTACTATAGCATTGGAACTCCCAATTCCTAGTGGCAATGGAGTAAGATACCACGCAACGTGATGTGATCAGACAGTGAAAATATATGAAAAAGTTATAAAATGTTCCTAGATTATTAAATTGACCACGGAGGTTTTATCGAACAACCTAATAAAGACTGTATTGTGTGGGATATTGTGCATTAATATATAGGTTGCAATTATATAATGGAATGTGTTATGCATAATACAATGGTCGGAAGGTCTACGCTTTATGGTGAATGAATCCTTTATATTGTCATTTTGACTTTTTCCGTGCTTGAATCATTTGACTGTCCGAGGATCACGTTTTGCTTCTGGGATGAACACGTCTTTCAAGTTTTTAGAGACTTTCGAAAAACGCCGCCGTGAAAAGTTACTAATTTGTTAGTTCCATGCAAGAAATGCATCACCGCAGGATAATACCTTTGCCATTTGCTTCTTATTGTTGGTTTGGCATAGTTATAGGAGGGAGAGTTAAAACATGTTAATGGTAAAATGCCAAATATACTTTTCCAATTGGATTTACTTAAGCTGGGAATCCATTTTTGCAACATGGCCAGATTTGGTTCTTGTAGTGTATCGCGAATGGTATGTACAGAAGGTGCCTATTTACCTTCTTATTGGGATATTACTTGCGTTTGCTTTTATTCCTATTCCTATAGTTTTTCTACAGTTTGGATTTATTCTAATGTTAAGATTTGATTAAGTCAAACAAACAAATTTGCTACGAACCGATAGGAAATAATACGAAAAATCACGATATTCTAACTCATAAATAACTTAATCTACTTTCATCTTATTGGACCCTTGTGGATTACCTTGTGTTGACATCAGGAAAATGATTTCGGTTCGAAAAAAAAATTATTTCGGTATGCAACCCATCATTGAAAGGGTTAGACCATGTCAACTTTTGTACCTGAAAATGACGTTTTGCGGGGATCGCAACTGACAACAAATGATCAATTTGAACCATGCATTCGAAAAACGACCAAAAAACCGTTTTTCTTATCTAAAATGGAGACGCCTAGTTGCCCGTGGCATCAGGGACCAGGCGCCAAAAAAAACAAAACTGTTGCAGGATACTATCAAATCACTTGAATGGCAGCTGCTATTCCTCTCCGCGTTATTGACAAGACTTGGCTCATTCCGAATATCACTCTTTTTCATCGATGGGACACGTATTGGCTGAGCAGCTCTTCGTTTTCTACGAGGAAGTCGAAATGGAACTACCTAATTAGTTTACTTAAAAAGACGAAGAATGCTTTCGTCTGGGAATCCATGATTTAGCAGAGAGATAGGAGAAATGTATAGCTAGCGATGGTACATACTTTGATTAAAATAGAAAATCGCATTAAAATTTTATAAACGTTTTTTTGTGTGTTAAAAACAGTCCGATTCTCAATGCTTAGACCTACTAAAATAAATACCTACTTTCATTCTTAAACCATGATAGAAGATACACCAACACAATGTATGAAAGGCATAACTTTATGTTCAAACGACCGAAGCAACCACAAACTACCAACAACCAAGAAACTGTAAATGGACTTATTTTACTGAACCGAATCATTGAAAGTAGAGAGATCAAAACGGTGGAAACGAATCTCGCAAACTAAACGCCTTTGCTATAGAATGTACGAAAAATATCAGGTGTACAAATAGAAAACCGCCGTTTTCCCATAGGTGGTGCTAGCAGCAGCAAATTAAACGATAAAAATATGCAAAACCCTGGCAATGACAGTTGAGGCATCTGTCAACAACTCCACAAAATCTCGTTTGTTTATTTTCACTCTGCTTTGTGTTATTCATGTGCGAACATGGCGCAATTTGAGCCGAACGAGAGCCATTTGCGGGAAGTGTTGCTTTTCGCGTTTCATGCTAAAAAAAATGCAGCCAAAGCGCATCGAATGATAGTAGAAGTTTATGGTGAAGCCTGCATTAGTGAAAGAACGTGTCGGGAGTGGT
>NW_026456553.1:0-2613 GCF_943734635.1 Anopheles cruzii | reverse complement strand
GTGCAAACTTGGACGGACAATGCGGACATTGATGATGTTGGTCCTTGATGTGGATTTTCTTATGTTGTGCAAGATTGCTTGAAAACCTAAATGCTTGGTCACATACTTCACACACATAAGGCTTTTCACCGGTATGAATGCGAATGTGAATCTTTAAATTGGATAACTGTGCAAACTTGGACGGACAATGCGGACACTGATGTTGTCGGTCCTTGTTGTGGATTTTCTTATGTTCTGCCAGATTGCTTGAAAACCTGAATGCTTGGTCACATACTTCACACACAAACGGCTTTTCACCGGTATGAGTGCGAATGTGATCCTTTAACCCTGAAGGAAAAGCAAATTTTGAAGGGCAATGCGGGCACTTATGATCCTTGTTGTGACGCACAGAATGCTTCCGCAGAAGTTTGGATGATCTGAAGGATCTGTCACAGATTTTACACGCATAAGGCATTTCGCCGGTGTGTGTCCGGTTGTGAATCTTCAGCTTGCTTGAATGAATATAAGTTGCGGAACAATAAGAGCAATGGTGCTTTTGCTTATTTCGATGACTCTTTCTGTGATCTCGTTGATCACTCCGACGTTTATACGATCGCAACCGACGTAGCGTTTTCTCTTGATCGTTTTTACGTTTTCGACCACCTTTGAGGTGTTTTCCGGCATCGATGGCAGCAATTCCGTTTCGAATTGATTCTGATGCCGGATCATTAATACACGTGTTAGTTGTCACAGAGGGATCTTCTCGGCAGATCAGTTCTGAAGGACTTGTTTGGAGGTTATCCTGTTCATCGACATCGTCATTCTCCAATTTGATCGGAAATGGATTTTCCTCTGCTTCGAACAAATCATCAGCTTGGTTGCCACAACATTCATGTGTCCCATTTACGTGAGGAACTGCGCAACTCCTCTGAACCGCATCGTTCGCTACATCCGGTGCGGTAACTTCAGTTTTGATTAATAGTTCTGTACCAACCGTTTGTTCAGCAGAGTGGCCAAGATGGTCGTTACTGATGTCTGCCTCGTTCTTCACTGTGGTTTGCTTTTCGGTAAATCGATTGACCAGTGCAATGTTTTCGTTGCATCGCCAGCGAAACGTATACATCTTATCCAAGCGCGATTCGCACTTCGTGCACAAAAACGTCGGAACTCCAGGTAATGTATCGGCCTGTAAAAATATGAGTCTCATAGAACAGTCTTTCTTGTGGAACAGGTTCAGATGTTTGTTTTATTAATCGTCCTACCTGAAAACCGGTACAATCGAAGAGTAGTTGAAGCTTGTATTGTCCGGATTCGTCGTTCGGTAGGGGCTCTAAATCGTCACACGCCGCCAAGCACCATCGGCATGTTTTGGGGGTTCTGGAAAATAATGTGCCGTTATACCTTTTATTATGCATCAAACACCAACTTACTCAACACCATTCTTCTTCTTGATAAATGCCGAAGGTTTCATTTTCACTGCAATCGTCTAGTTCTGTGCAGAAATTTTCTAAATTCGTCCACGTTGGATTTGTTTTCTATTCTGCGGTGAGTTTTGACAGTCTCGGTTCCGTTACTCGGTCTAATTACGTCATCACAGGAACTCACGAGCAGTTTATAAACTGTAATTGACGGGTAGCTTCGAAGTCACTCAATCTTCTAGGGAATTCAAAATATAATCATCGGCTAAACTCGATAAAATGGACAGATTTTATATGAAGCCAACACAGAATTGTTGAATGGTTAAAACTGAACGAGTGGTCCGACTAATTCAAACAGTCGTTGCGTCGTCACGAGTTCTACGATTTTCTTCGACCTACGTATAACAGCTTGTAGACGTAGAACAAATTCTGTTCTACGAACATATCGTGTCATCGTTTCCATCGTTTTCATCGTTTTGCTGTCACAGCAGCGCTCAGCGGATGAGAAAGTGAGAGAGGGAGAGCGCAGGCCCAGAACCACGCTGGCCAGAGTGAGCAGAAAGATGGTGCTGTCAGTGGGTTACAATTTCTAAATCATCAACTACACACAAAAAGAAAAAGACGGCCCAGTTCGCCAGTTTGCACCGCGTAGCAGCAGTGCAGCAAAAAACATTTCTATATCCGGTTCTTTATTGTTTGCAAAACTTTTCCCAGATACGAACCACGGCACCGGTTGAAGCTTTTCAAAACTAAGCAAGCGGATTCCGAACGGGCAGAAAGATCTGCTCGCCGCTGAGGCTTCAACTTGCCCTCTGAGTTAAGCCCACGAGAACTAATCGTGGCGGAAGAATCGAAACCAGTCTCGTCACCCGATATTCCGGGACCGAACCCGAGAAGGATACCAAATTACGTAAGGAAAGTTGTACTATTCTTCTTCGTAGCACCGGACAGTGTCGAAGGAACGATCGACGAACCCTGCTAACTTGTTGATGGGTGGTGGTGCACACGGTTGTGGCAGCGGTGGCGTTAGGCAACGTGCTGATTGAAGCACCTGCTATTCGTTTAGAAAGTGATCGAAACTCGATTCCACCATACCGCCACCGGAAACGCCGATACCGAAACAAACCGCCTAAAGGTACCAAAAAAATCAACCGAATTACGACAGCGGTGTTGGAGCAGGTGCAAAACACGGATTTCCTCGGAACTAGCCACGGTG
>NW_026456552.1:0-2613 GCF_943734635.1 Anopheles cruzii | reverse complement strand
TCAAGCCTGGATATGACTTTAATACATCAAGACTCGTTTTGGGTTTGGGAGATTGAATGAAAAAAATGTAATAAGTGTAAGCATGGTGCTGAAGTTTTCACTAGGTTCGAGATAGATACGAGAACAGTAGTAGAATTGTCACAGGGCGACGATAGGTGACAGCTAACGGAAGCGCACGAGGCGCAAAGGGATCAGTACAGAAAGTTGAAGAAACAGACTCATCAGAGCATCCCTACACAACAACCATTATATTCTTTGTACAATCACATTTAATAAACCAAGTTATATTACTCAACCCACCAGCTGTTCTTACATAAGTATGACAGAATGACAGTGATGAATCCATTGCCAGAATGAACTAATGTCAAATACCGCGAAACCGCGAGGGAACCGCGTCACTCAAGTTGAGTTCAGCGACTAGATCGGACGTAATAAAGGCTACTTTTTACAGCTACTACGAACACATTTAAATTCAGAAACCCCGCTGTTCTAATTGAAGGTTAGGAGTCTTTATACACTTTCAACATTCGTTCTGTAGACCTCCTCCTAAGTTCGAGGCGTGTACGCAGCCTAGGTTTGTCTAATATGACGTCTGTCAAATGTAACATTTTGATAACGGAAGAAGAATAAAACGGCACTTCATCGTCGGAAGTCGACCAAACCAGAACCAGATGTCTTGTGCCCCTTTGTTCTTCTTATGTCCACTTGTTCAAGTCTTGCGTTTTCTGTCCCGCTGTCCTTTTCGTTCAAGTGTTCCATTCTTTACACTTCAAGGGTTTTACGCCATTCTTTACACTTCATAATGTTCCTTTGCTGTTGACCATTTCAAAAATAAAAATTCGATACTAAAAGGCTTGTAAAAAAAGCGACCGATTGAAATGAAATTTTACATACGTACCGCAAAACTCAATGAACAACCCAGTTAAGTCAATAGTTAAGCGCTCGAGAAGGTGGACCTGGACACGTGTCGCACACATTTTTCTCCCTCAAAAGTGTTGCGTGTCCATTTGGAGCTAATATTCACGCAGCGCCGGTGCCACTCGGAGTGCTGGCCAGCGTGTGGCCAGTGGTGCGTGAAATAAGATAATAATAGTGTATGTCAACCGCCGTTTCACACTTGCTGGCCGGGGTGAGAACCGGGGTCCAGCACTGTTGCGCCCGGGGAAAGCCGCTTGCCGAGGTGGTTAATTTTCCATGGCGTTGCCAACGACGTGTCCCACAGTAATCAGTGCAGTGCAGAGGGTTACGGTCGACCGGGTGGTAACGGTGGTGGAGTTGTAGTTGTAGTTGCTTAGCATAAAGCAGTGAGCGCGCTCCGTTGGCCAAGATAAATGTCGCGTTTGTCGCGTTTGTGTCGCCATTTGTCGCAATTTGAGTTGTTTGATGAGTTTTACACATTCTACCTGTGTTGGTACAACGTATTAGCTGGAGCTAGGATAATGCACAATTAAACTCTCCGAGCAGCGCCGTTTAGTTATTGTGCTCCTCGCGGTAGATAAGCGAATCCTTGTCAGTCCACTATCTTTCCATTCGCTTCGCGTTCCCAATTAGGCACAATGGCCTATAACACGGGTCCCGGTTTTTGTATGCAAATAGCATCGAGATAATGTTATGCAAACTCCCCGAGCAGCTGAACTGAGCGTGAACTGCACCTCAACTAATCGGTTTTTTGCCCATTTTCCCGACCGACCGCTCTAGCGAGCACCTGCATGCTTCCATAGCAAGGGCTGCATCGAGCCTGGGAGCTCGGTATGGAACGCTTCCCTTTTTTCCGTCTGCGTACACGAGGTCATCCCTCCGCTAGGACGCTTAAGTGCCGACAATTTCACTGCTTGTTGGAAATTTATAAAATATGTTGTGCAAAATTTATGTAACGGCGAACCGGAGCGGATGGATCCTTGTGGGCCGGACGGTTAGCGAGGATACACAGGGTTCCTCGGCCGCCACCGGAAGGCCAGTAGATGGTCATATTAAACACCCTGGCCCCAGCTGGCGTTCGGTCCGTGCTGTTGCCCATTCGACTGAGCCGGCCAACATGGCGACTGGAGCGAACGGAAAATACTCGGACTCACACGGACAACCGTCGGTGCATAATGGGCCTTTGGCCTGGGAAACTCTGGACGCGCGAAGGAGAACAACATTTCCACCTAATCATTCCACTTTAGCGCGCTCCAAACCTCCTCCGGTTGGGGCTTTATTTAATGCAACTGCAGAGTATGTGAAGGCTGGGTTGCAGGATTATGGATTGTCGGCGTGCTCACCTAGTCCACGAAGTAGGGGATTTTAGGGCGGCTAAACATCGTCATCGGCCCATCGCCACTTCGAACCTAAGCAGGAAACTGGAATTAATGGGGTTCATCTCAAGTTGACGAGTTTGTCCGCGGCGGCAAGACGGTGGTGGGTCATTAATCATTCATTTTCGTGAGTCGTTTTTCCGACCCGGTCCCGGAAAAAGCAACCCCCCGGGCCGGTAGGGAGATCCGTGCTCTCATAATCGTATTTATTGCTCTGCTGAGTACAACACTCACGGAAAATCCTGGCCTGGCCGCGCTGTGATGTGACGTAAAGCCGACCGAACCGAACCGTCTCAATCGTCGAGAATCGCGAGAAATA
>NW_026456551.1:0-2613 GCF_943734635.1 Anopheles cruzii | reverse complement strand
TCAAGCCTGGATATGACTTTAATACATCAAGACTCGTTTTGGGTTTGGGAGATTGAATGAAAAAAATGTAATAAGTGTAAGCATGGTGCTGAAGTTTTCACTAGGTTCGAGATAGATACGAGAACAGTAGTAGAATTGTCACAGGGCGACGATAGGTGACAGCTAACGGAAGCGCACGAGGCGCAAAGGGATCAGTACAGAAAGTTGAAGAAACAGACTCATCAGAGCATCCCTACACAACAACCATTATATTCTTTGTACAATCACATTTAATAAACCAAGTTATATTACTCAACCCACCAGCTGTTCTTACATAAGTATGACAGAATGACAGTGATGAATCCATTGCCAGAATGAACTAATGTCAAATACCGCGAAACCGCGAGGGAACCGCGTCACTCAAGTTGAGTTCAGCGACTAGATCGGACGTAATAAAGGCTACTTTTTACAGCTACTACGAACACATTTAAATTCAGAAACCCCGCTGTTCTAATTGAAGGTTAGGAGTCTTTATACACTTTCAACATTCGTTCTGTAGACCTCCTCCTAAGTTCGAGGCGTGTACGCAGCCTAGGTTTGTCTAATATGACGTCTGTCAAATGTAACATTTTGATAACGGAAGAAGAATAAAACGGCACTTCATCGTCGGAAGTCGACCAAACCAGAACCAGATGTCTTGTGCCCCTTTGTTCTTCTTATGTCCACTTGTTCAAGTCTTGCGTTTTCTGTCCCGCTGTCCTTTTCGTTCAAGTGTTCCATTCTTTACACTTCAAGGGTTTTACGCCATTCTTTACACTTCATAATGTTCCTTTGCTGTTGACCATTTCAAAAATAAAAATTCGATACTAAAAGGCTTGTAAAAAAAGCGACCGATTGAAATGAAATTTTACATACGTACCGCAAAACTCAATGAACAACCCAGTTAAGTCAATAGTTAAGCGCTCGAGAAGGTGGACCTGGACACGTGTCGCACACATTTTTCTCCCTCAAAAGTGTTGCGTGTCCATTTGGAGCTAATATTCACGCAGCGCCGGTGCCACTCGGAGTGCTGGCCAGCGTGTGGCCAGTGGTGCGTGAAATAAGATAATAATAGTGTATGTCAACCGCCGTTTCACACTTGCTGGCCGGGGTGAGAACCGGGGTCCAGCACTGTTGCGCCCGGGGAAAGCCGCTTGCCGAGGTGGTTAATTTTCCATGGCGTTGCCAACGACGTGTCCCACAGTAATCAGTGCAGTGCAGAGGGTTACGGTCGACCGGGTGGTAACGGTGGTGGAGTTGTAGTTGTAGTTGCTTAGCATAAAGCAGTGAGCGCGCTCCGTTGGCCAAGATAAATGTCGCGTTTGTCGCGTTTGTGTCGCCATTTGTCGCAATTTGAGTTGTTTGATGAGTTTTACACATTCTACCTGTGTTGGTACAACGTATTAGCTGGAGCTAGGATAATGCACAATTAAACTCTCCGAGCAGCGCCGTTTAGTTATTGTGCTCCTCGCGGTAGATAAGCGAATCCTTGTCAGTCCACTATCTTTCCATTCGCTTCGCGTTCCCAATTAGGCACAATGGCCTATAACACGGGTCCCGGTTTTTGTATGCAAATAGCATCGAGATAATGTTATGCAAACTCCCCGAGCAGCTGAACTGAGCGTGAACTGCACCTCAACTAATCGGTTTTTTGCCCATTTTCCCGACCGACCGCTCTAGCGAGCACCTGCATGCTTCCATAGCAAGGGCTGCATCGAGCCTGGGAGCTCGGTATGGAACGCTTCCCTTTTTTCCGTCTGCGTACACGAGGTCATCCCTCCGCTAGGACGCTTAAGTGCCGACAATTTCACTGCTTGTTGGAAATTTATAAAATATGTTGTGCAAAATTTATGTAACGGCGAACCGGAGCGGATGGATCCTTGTGGGCCGGACGGTTAGCGAGGATACACAGGGTTCCTCGGCCGCCACCGGAAGGCCAGTAGATGGTCATATTAAACACCCTGGCCCCAGCTGGCGTTCGGTCCGTGCTGTTGCCCATTCGACTGAGCCGGCCAACATGGCGACTGGAGCGAACGGAAAATACTCGGACTCACACGGACAACCGTCGGTGCATAATGGGCCTTTGGCCTGGGAAACTCTGGACGCGCGAAGGAGAACAACATTTCCACCTAATCATTCCACTTTAGCGCGCTCCAAACCTCCTCCGGTTGGGGCTTTATTTAATGCAACTGCAGAGTATGTGAAGGCTGGGTTGCAGGATTATGGATTGTCGGCGTGCTCACCTAGTCCACGAAGTAGGGGATTTTAGGGCGGCTAAACATCGTCATCGGCCCATCGCCACTTCGAACCTAAGCAGGAAACTGGAATTAATGGGGTTCATCTCAAGTTGACGAGTTTGTCCGCGGCGGCAAGACGGTGGTGGGTCATTAATCATTCATTTTCGTGAGTCGTTTTTCCGACCCGGTCCCGGAAAAAGCAACCCCCCGGGCCGGTAGGGAGATCCGTGCTCTCATAATCGTATTTATTGCTCTGCTGAGTACAACACTCACGGAAAATCCTGGCCTGGCCGCGCTGTGATGTGACGTAAAGCCGACCGAACCGAACCGTCTCAATCGTCGAGAATCGCGAGAAATA
>NW_026456550.1:0-2614 GCF_943734635.1 Anopheles cruzii | reverse complement strand
TCCGAAGGAATGGCCTAATTTCCGCAAGGCCTTCTTCGACACCACAGCCGCTGGAGCGTTCTCAAACCTCGAGAACCTGAATAGACTACAACAAGTTTTATATGGCCCAGCCTTAAAGAGCGTTCAGCAACTAATGCTGGACAGTGAAAACGTGCCGCGCGTCATCGAGCGACTCCACGAAACATACGGACGGCCTGAACTAGTGTTCCGCGAATTGCTGGGCGATCTGCAGCGACTCAGGCGCGAATCCAAAACCATAGTTACCGATATGATGAACGCACTCGAAAACGCGGTAAACAACGTGATACTGATGGAACGAGACGAGTACCTGCGAGATCACCGACTAGTCGATGAACTAGTGAAAAAGCTGCCATATTCCATCCAGGTGAGACGAATGGAGTATGTGTTAAACTCCGGGGACCAACCAGGAGTGCAGAATTTGTTCGACTTGTGCGAATGGCTGAAACCATTTGCCAGAATCTCTCAGGCCATGATGGAGTACGAAAGGCCCCAGCAAAACCATTCGAACTACAACGCGAATCAGCGCAACCATTCGAACTACAACGCGAATCAGCGCGACCATTTGAACTACCACGCGAACCAGCGCCACCAGCAGAACGATTATAACAACCAGTACCAGGCGAACCAGCACAACCGGCAGAACCAGTCGGATAGATACAACAACGCGTATCAGAATAATCAGCAGCAGAACAGCAACTCGAATCAGCATCAGAACCAGCACCCAAATCATCGCGTTAATTCAGATCAGCACGGCTACTTGAACTACAACGCACCAGAACAAGCTAGTAGAGCCGAACCAAGGACGGAAGGTAGGACAGCGTGCCCACTGTGCAACAATACGCACACATTAATCAACTGTCCTAATTACGAGCAGCAGGACGCGACAACTAAGTTAGCAACAGTGCGGCGACTAAATCTTTGTTTCGCCTGCCTCAACACAACAACACACAGCTTAAATAAATGCAGGGAAGCAGAGACGTGCGGAATAAATGGGTGCACAAAAAGGCATCACAAGTCGCTACACAACAATCCGAAGCCGGGAGAAAACACCAACACCAAGGCCAGCAAGCAAGTCGATCAGCAGTACGTTCTCCTCATGCAGGAACGATTGCGCATGAAGTGGAAGGAGGACACGATCATTCGTGCTGAAGACACGATCCGTCGGTTAGAGGCGAAACGTCAACAACAAGTCGCCGCCGAAGCGCGCCGTTGCTACGAAGAAGTACGTCGCGTAGGCAAACGTCGCGAAGAGGAAGTTCGTCGGAAGTTAGAACGAGAAAACGCAGAGCGTGAGCAGCGAGACGCATCAGAACGCCAATTGATTGAAACGGTCAAACAGGGAGAGCGAAGTACCTCGGAACCGGACGGAGGTATTACGAAGGGCGGGGAGTCTGTGAAACAGTGTGAGGACGATAGTGAGGTGCCTCCGGAGTGGTGGCAAATGTTTGAGACAATGGAGGTCGCACCGGTGCAGAACAATAGCCAGGTGGTAGAGGTTTATCAATCCTCTCAAATTATTTATATCGACGAGCATAGCGCGGCGAAACAGCCAGGCCGAGAAGTAGCAGTAGTAGCAGCACGAGAACGACCAGCAGTACAGCCGACTCCGAAGGAAGCAGAGAAAGCGGCAGCAACCGTTATAGCGGAAGGTGAGAAGGACGAGACGATCGGCCGCGTTAGCAAACAACAACAGAACCGGCAGGAAGTAGCCGGCGACATCGCAACTGCGTACGCGATCGAGGGGAAAGGCGACCTGCAAGGTGAAACAGGCGATCAGCGATCGGTGCAGAAGCAGAAATTGGGCAACGGTTCGTTCCTACTCGGTACCGGGAAGTTCCAGCCGCAGCAGAAGCGGCTACAGCATCAACCATCATTGGGATGGAAGCGACCGCCGCAGCTGCACAGCACGAGCGAGAAGGGGAGCGTCGAGGACGATCATCCGGGCGTCACACTGAGACCGTCGGACGGGCGGTTGGTACCACCGGCAGCATGACATCGTCCATCGTGCCCATAATTAACAAATCACACGACCCAGCTAGATCGGAAATTGCACTAATACAAATCAAATCGGCCTGCAGATTATAGGTAGTTACAGGTAGTTACAGCCAAGCGAGCAACATCAGCAAAGGTTAGCACACATTAGGGCCATGTCACCGACCAATAACGGCGTGACAGGACAGGCATACAGGACTAGTCGCGCTACAGTTAACGTAAAACAACACGTTGTTTTACGAAGGGCGGTGTTACGAACGGAGGTTCGACGCGCGACTAGTGCCTTGAGGTGCGGACGCGTCGGCGTTGAGTGCTCGAATGGAGCAAAAACGGTGAGAACTCGCTATTTACGGCGCGGCGAGTGATCGACCGGCGCATCGAAGTGGCGACTCGGGATCGGGGTGTCGTCACTCAGGGGGAACGCCGAGAACGGGATTGGGGATAAAAGGAGCTCCTCAGTGACGTTTAGGGCATTCGCGTTTAAAGGCTCTCACAAGTCGGTGAGAGAACAGAAGTGTGAATCAAAGTAACGAATAAAGGCGTATTCTGTCGTGTGGCAGAATACGGAGAAAGCAAGGTGCGAGGCTTGATTTCTTGTTCC
>NW_026456549.1:0-2614 GCF_943734635.1 Anopheles cruzii | reverse complement strand
ACAATACAATGACATAAATTTTGTTCATGAAACATTTCAGTTCAGAATCGTTACTATCGCTTTCATATCAGAATCGCAATATCAATCGCTTTCATATCAGAATGCCACTAATAAAAATATGGCATAAATGTTTGGGTAAACAAAGACTTTTCTTTTCATTACCGGTTGGGAAAGTCACCAGAGAATCTATTTGATCTGTCTCTAACACGCACTTCTTGTGTCCTTCAAAATCATCTATAACCTGCACACGTTCATCGGCTAAATCCCAAAATCTGATACTGCGAATGTAACAAGTAATATTTAAAGCCAGTTGTCTACTACCACTGTCGCAGCTTGTCTACATAAGGTCCGGGCGACACCAAATCGTGTCTTCTCTATTCGCCTAGGAAAACAGCACAATTGCAATCTTTCTCGGTGTGTTATATAGCGCTGTCTTTTTGCTTTATTGTTTATGTAGAGTTGATTCTGACAGCCATCGTTGGTATCGTGATGGCGAAGGCCCTTGGTATCTGATAATGTGTTTTAAATGAACAGAAAAGGCTTGACTAGGTATTGCCGGGACCTCATATAGGCGATGGTGCTAATAGGCAACTGACTTTAGTAATAGTCATTTTATTGAAACGAAAAACATGGTGCGTATGATATTGTGAGCTTTTCTATGTTGCCTATGGCAAACTATATGTTCTAGTATGTTTTATATGTTTATACTATAATATATTCTAATTTTAACTATTAGATGAACAACATTAAAATTACTTTATAAATTATATCCCGAGCATCACTTGATGACTTTTAGGTGATGAGATGATTCACCGTTCAGTTGCTTTTGCCGTCTCGCTAGGAAAAAAGTCTATTTATATTTGTTTCTTCTTAGTTTTTAACACTGATAAATCTGAAATCTAGTGGGAAAAGTCCCTAAATGGTATCAAATTCGATTGGCATGACAACCAAGAAAATCGTACTTTCCAAAATACACTTCACCAAATTCACCGGTAAAATGCATTGAGAATACAGCTTACATTGTGCTGATTTGCTGATCATTTTTCGGTCTAATATACCGATGCCACTGAATCTTTCTACAATGCCATGTTTTCAAGCTATTCTTAGATTCACGGTTGAATTGCATTTTGTGATTTTTGCATTAAATGTTTAAAACAAATATGGCACAGCGCGTTCTTAAAAAGAAAAAAAAAACAAAATTTATATATTTCAAGACAATAATGTTCCTTTTTTATAACAACTTCTGATGAATCGTTACTTATCCAGGAGTTATGTAGTCGTGTCATGATTTTCTGTTGTTGAGTGTGCAATTTGGCGAAAGTTTACATAGATGTACGAGAAGAAGAAGAATCAAGCGTCAACATCCCAGATCGGTTGCCAAGCAACAGGCAACTCCGTTTCCGTTTCCGTTGTAACAGTGTGCATAGCAATCAGACGCAATCCCAAGGTTGCACCAACACTACAAACCATATAGTAGTACTAAAGCGATGGTCTCTTTTCCTCGCGTTACGGTACGCAAACTAAATTAGAAACTGAACTTTCCTTTCCATCAGAGGAGTGAATGCTATCTCGTATAACACCATATATCACTCGGAATGGAAGCCTGTTGCTGCGTCTTTGTTGTAGGATCTCAATCAAATTGTGCTTTGTGAACTCATACTTTCATTAGATTAGTTGAAACGCACGACTGGTATTAGGCAAAAAAGAAAGAAATGGGAACCAGTTCTGATGTACCAATGTGTGAGTGTAAACATGAAAACTATAGACCTGAAAAAGCAATGCATGACACAAAACCACCAGATGTTCTATGCATTTAATATGCAACGCCAACGGAACCATTTTCACTGTGACCTTACGTGCGAAATAAAGTAGCAAATGCAGAACACATGTTGCACACGTAGAAGATATTTCTTAATTCGTCCAAGAGGAAAACGCGGAACGAAAATTGGCGCTCACCGTAGCTGTGCTGTAATGCGCATGTGCAGATTCACAATGTGTTGCTTCTTCGTATTGCGAGGGCAAATATCGTAGTATTGAATCTGATGTTCCGATATTCGCCTTGTCGAACAGTTCGGGTCGGAGTCACGAAAATTTTGTGAATTATTTTGTAATTTTATTACAAGAAATCCGCGGTATAACGTATTTTAATAGAAATTTCTATGTTCAAATTGTAAACTATAAATTGTCCTATTGTATAATAAAAACATTTAAAACTTGCAAATGTTGCACACAACGAAAGTCGTTACTAAGGCACTACAAACAATTTCTACCCCGTTACAGCATTCAAAATAATGTATAGATTATCGTGAATGTAAATAATCGTTTGAGTTTAGCAGTGATCTACGAAATTCGATCGATTGAGTGAGTCTTGTCATATATAAAAGAAAGAAGAGTTATATTGAAAAGCAATATAAACGAAGTGGATTGATTAAACAAATGTTATACGTGAGAAATCATTTTTACCTTAAGTATTTGGCAACAAAAGCTTCAAGTAAGAAAGCATTAGTGATTTAACAAATGTGTTAACTGTTGAACGAAGTTTCGTCGTATCCCCGGTCGACTATTAGTGAGTTCCATGTGGTATGCTGTACCAAGCAGAACGAAGGCGTGCGTT
>NW_026456548.1:0-2614 GCF_943734635.1 Anopheles cruzii | reverse complement strand
TCCGAAGGAATGGCCTAATTTCCGCAAGGCCTTCTTCGACACCACAGCCGCTGGAGCGTTCTCAAACCTCGAGAACCTGAATAGACTACAACAAGTTTTATATGGCCCAGCCTTAAAGAGCGTTCAGCAACTAATGCTGGACAGTGAAAACGTGCCGCGCGTCATCGAGCGACTCCACGAAACATACGGACGGCCTGAACTAGTGTTCCGCGAATTGCTGGGCGATCTGCAGCGACTCAGGCGCGAATCCAAAACCATAGTTACCGATATGATGAACGCACTCGAAAACGCGGTAAACAACGTGATACTGATGGAACGAGACGAGTACCTGCGAGATCACCGACTAGTCGATGAACTAGTGAAAAAGCTGCCATATTCCATCCAGGTGAGACGAATGGAGTATGTGTTAAACTCCGGGGACCAACCAGGAGTGCAGAATTTGTTCGACTTGTGCGAATGGCTGAAACCATTTGCCAGAATCTCTCAGGCCATGATGGAGTACGAAAGGCCCCAGCAAAACCATTCGAACTACAACGCGAATCAGCGCAACCATTCGAACTACAACGCGAATCAGCGCGACCATTTGAACTACCACGCGAACCAGCGCCACCAGCAGAACGATTATAACAACCAGTACCAGGCGAACCAGCACAACCGGCAGAACCAGTCGGATAGATACAACAACGCGTATCAGAATAATCAGCAGCAGAACAGCAACTCGAATCAGCATCAGAACCAGCACCCAAATCATCGCGTTAATTCAGATCAGCACGGCTACTTGAACTACAACGCACCAGAACAAGCTAGTAGAGCCGAACCAAGGACGGAAGGTAGGACAGCGTGCCCACTGTGCAACAATACGCACACATTAATCAACTGTCCTAATTACGAGCAGCAGGACGCGACAACTAAGTTAGCAACAGTGCGGCGACTAAATCTTTGTTTCGCCTGCCTCAACACAACAACACACAGCTTAAATAAATGCAGGGAAGCAGAGACGTGCGGAATAAATGGGTGCACAAAAAGGCATCACAAGTCGCTACACAACAATCCGAAGCCGGGAGAAAACACCAACACCAAGGCCAGCAAGCAAGTCGATCAGCAGTACGTTCTCCTCATGCAGGAACGATTGCGCATGAAGTGGAAGGAGGACACGATCATTCGTGCTGAAGACACGATCCGTCGGTTAGAGGCGAAACGTCAACAACAAGTCGCCGCCGAAGCGCGCCGTTGCTACGAAGAAGTACGTCGCGTAGGCAAACGTCGCGAAGAGGAAGTTCGTCGGAAGTTAGAACGAGAAAACGCAGAGCGTGAGCAGCGAGACGCATCAGAACGCCAATTGATTGAAACGGTCAAACAGGGAGAGCGAAGTACCTCGGAACCGGACGGAGGTATTACGAAGGGCGGGGAGTCTGTGAAACAGTGTGAGGACGATAGTGAGGTGCCTCCGGAGTGGTGGCAAATGTTTGAGACAATGGAGGTCGCACCGGTGCAGAACAATAGCCAGGTGGTAGAGGTTTATCAATCCTCTCAAATTATTTATATCGACGAGCATAGCGCGGCGAAACAGCCAGGCCGAGAAGTAGCAGTAGTAGCAGCACGAGAACGACCAGCAGTACAGCCGACTCCGAAGGAAGCAGAGAAAGCGGCAGCAACCGTTATAGCGGAAGGTGAGAAGGACGAGACGATCGGCCGCGTTAGCAAACAACAACAGAACCGGCAGGAAGTAGCCGGCGACATCGCAACTGCGTACGCGATCGAGGGGAAAGGCGACCTGCAAGGTGAAACAGGCGATCAGCGATCGGTGCAGAAGCAGAAATTGGGCAACGGTTCGTTCCTACTCGGTACCGGGAAGTTCCAGCCGCAGCAGAAGCGGCTACAGCATCAACCATCATTGGGATGGAAGCGACCGCCGCAGCTGCACAGCACGAGCGAGAAGGGGAGCGTCGAGGACGATCATCCGGGCGTCACACTGAGACCGTCGGACGGGCGGTTGGTACCACCGGCAGCATGACATCGTCCATCGTGCCCATAATTAACAAATCACACGACCCAGCTAGATCGGAAATTGCACTAATACAAATCAAATCGGCCTGCAGATTATAGGTAGTTACAGGTAGTTACAGCCAAGCGAGCAACATCAGCAAAGGTTAGCACACATTAGGGCCATGTCACCGACCAATAACGGCGTGACAGGACAGGCATACAGGACTAGTCGCGCTACAGTTAACGTAAAACAACACGTTGTTTTACGAAGGGCGGTGTTACGAACGGAGGTTCGACGCGCGACTAGTGCCTTGAGGTGCGGACGCGTCGGCGTTGAGTGCTCGAATGGAGCAAAAACGGTGAGAACTCGCTATTTACGGCGCGGCGAGTGATCGACCGGCGCATCGAAGTGGCGACTCGGGATCGGGGTGTCGTCACTCAGGGGGAACGCCGAGAACGGGATTGGGGATAAAAGGAGCTCCTCAGTGACGTTTAGGGCATTCGCGTTTAAAGGCTCTCACAAGTCGGTGAGAGAACAGAAGTGTGAATCAAAGTAACGAATAAAGGCGTATTCTGTCGTGTGGCAGAATACGGAGAAAGCAAGGTGCGAGGCTTGATTTCTTGTTCC
>NW_026456547.1:0-2614 GCF_943734635.1 Anopheles cruzii | reverse complement strand
CGTACGTTATAGGCCATCATACATTATATGGCGACGTACATTTTATACTCCGGCCGTTTGCGTTTTCGAGTCCTTTCCGCGCCGCGAGCTTTCTTTCGGCTGTCGACGACAAAGTTGCCGAAACGAACCACCGTTTCGTTCGGCGGGTTACGCATTAAATCTTGGTACGCCATTTTTTTTTTACTCCGAACCGGTTCCGACTACCCTGGTTCCGGTTGTCCTTCGGGCCAACGTTGCGCCTGTGGCAGTTGGTCTTTACGACCGCACCCAAACGTCGGCCACAGATACGGGGAGCAATGATTAAAACTCTATAAAACATCATCAAACTAATGAGTAACGGGCCGAGCCAACCGGCAGACGGACTACGGCATAAAGTTTATGAATATCATTTTTACGGTTCGCCACTTTACGAGTTCCCGTTGGTGGTGGTTGCCAACGGAATTGTCTGCGGAATGGTTTGTGGCATGGAACTAATCACCAACTAATGCGCCTTTTTATGGATTGGAAATTATGATTCTTCGCCGGAGCCGGCCCGGAGCACAGAAAGGATTTCTGGCCACCGGAATGGCGCTGGTGATTAATGCCATTTTATTTCCTTCCTAAAACTCCGCAATCCTCATTGCATTTTCCTGTCTTTGTGTCACGCTGAATGTCGCGGAACATAAACCAAAGTTTCATTCCACAAGCGATAATTTCCAGATTCCAAATTCAATTTGTAGCCAGCTTCCATTCATTTCGGCGTCGAGTTTTGAGGAATTAATCCACCGCCCACTGCACAATAGCACTCCCGCAAAGGCTCCGTTACGGTTCCGTTTTTGGGGAAAGAAAACAAACCGGTTCTGGTTCGGCGTAATCCGGCGGCCACAAGCAAATTAATAATGCAAAGACCCCGAGCCCCAGTCCCAGCTATCGCTCACAGCACGAAGTTTAAGGCCGTCGACCAGGACTTCCTGTTCCTGCTCCGGGTGGCTTACGGGTGGCGGAACCAGCCCATTGAGCGCCATCGGGGAGACGGAAGTGAAAAAGAAAACAGGAAAGCACCCGGACAGCAAGCCAACAAATTATTCAACCAAACGGATCGGACCACCACCCAGCTATGCAGCACGCATCCGGTTGACTGCCACCGGGCCACCAAGGAGCCATCCCGCCCGGCCCCCCAGCGGAAGTCTAGGTCGGGTTGGGTAAGAGTTTAACGTTCCCACAGCACAATGTGATTAAGGTTGCAGAACGAACACCGGAACACAGGCACGTTTGATCAGGCACCGGAGCAAAAAACTCAACCCCGCCAATACCACAGCCGGTTCCTAATGTTGGAGGCCAACCACGACACAACTCCCACTTCACTTTAGTCCGTGGCTTGTGGCTGCGTGGGGTTCGTGTGCTCGCTCCGTTCACCGGAATGCGTTCGCGTGAACCGTTGCCGCTGCAAAATGATAACGATAATGAATTCATGAGATAATAAAATATTATTGCAGTTCACTTGTTTCCTGCGGTTGCCCGGGCTGCGGATCGTAAAGCGAATTGTTTTCGTTTACGGAACACGCTGGATTTTAATTCACGTTACGAGTAGTTGCGTGTTCCGCTCTTATCGTTGGCCGTGCGTTTTAATTCGTACCATCAGAAGTGCAGAGGAAACTTTAAGGATGATGCTTTCGAATGTGTTGACAGGCGAACAAAACCAGGCCAAACCGCGATTGTGCGCAATTTGATGGAGTTCCCGGTTTTTGCGTTCCATTGTGCATTTTAAAGCTGTTCTGAAAAGTTAATCCGGACTTTTCCGGAAACCTCCATCTGGGACGCGTCCAACAAGCATAGCGACAAACATTTGATTTTATGCTCTGATACTCCCTTTTTGCTCAACAAATGGGCGAAATGTTTCACAATTATTTCCACTGACCGAATTAACATTCCTAAGCCTGCAACATTCTGGAATTGCGATTAAAATTCACTGACCGTTGGCACGCAGAGCACATTCTGACCACGAAATGCCACGTTCACCAGCGCAGCCAATAACACTTCCTGCCAGGTGGAAATCCACGACATTGACGCAAATGTGACACAAAGCGGTGCCGATTTTGAATTTCGGATATTTATTTTCCATTTTTGTTTTCAACAACAATGTACTGTTTAATGATACTTTCTACGTTTGCCATTGACAGTTGATGGACTTTTTATTACACAACACCATGAGTCGAGCTGTACCTAAGTTCCTAAAATTAGTGCCTCCGGAGCAACCTTAATTGAGCCCCTAACCTAACCGTCCCGGTCCGTTATGAATGTGTTGCGATGAGAGCAGGCACTCGTAGGGATTAGCATTTCGCAGTTCGGTCCGTCAGCCGCCAAGCTGACCACCAACCGCGCAAATGAGCAAACGGGAGATAAATTAATTGTTTAATAATTCACTAATAGTATCAACATTGATCATGGCCACGCACGCCGGGAGTCCTGCCTATCGGTCGGACTACCACAGCTGGACGGTATGTTGCCAGCGCGCTCCAATGTCACGGCGGGAAATCGAGACTGTGTGTACCATCCTGGCATCCTGCGGTAAAGCAGATGACGAACGGAATGAGTCCGCGGAGCCACGCAAACGGAGCGTAAATAATGCTCTCGG
>NW_026456546.1:0-2614 GCF_943734635.1 Anopheles cruzii | reverse complement strand
AAGGGTCATTGTTGTTTCTCAAACAATGGTTTTCCTTAAGCAACGAGGGCGATGAGAGAAGAGTCTACCAAGTGGCTGAATCATAGTGATTCTTGTGTAATTACTTATTGTTTTATGAACACTGTTTGTTAAACAAAAACATAAGTCCTACATGAAGAAGCTCAATACAAATTATTAAGCAAGAAATAAGATGGGACACTAACTCATAATAAGTATGGCACATCTGCGCCTCAGCGCGTTTGAGGATCCATTTGCATAAAGATAATCAGTTAAATGGTTGCTGTAAGCTGTTTTAAGCCTAAATCTAACCGTGAGAATAGATTTGTTTTATCTTTTCATTTACTGTATATTGTTTTGGACTTTGAAGCTGACAAACATATTAAATTTTTTGTTCCATAGCCAACTCAACAATGGTAAATCCGTTAAACGAAAAGCAAGGATTATGGGTTTACATCAAACATAGTGCCTATTAGGGCAGGTGGCGTTGGTTATTTGTGGAAATTTAAAGAACGGCGTCGCTAAAGATACCTACTTAAGATGGCCCATTATGCTGCGAAACGGTGGGTTCCATATGCGTTTCACATCAATTAACTCTAATCAAACAGAAAGGTCCGTTCCGGACTGCCGGAAAGCAACCCGGCATTGTTCGCCGTTGTGTTGTTTTGCTCCCGAAAGCAAACCAACGTAGTACACATCTGTGGCACCCTTTGTCAAGCCGGGCGACCCTCAAGACGAAGACGCTGCCGCTTCTTAATCTTGCCACGGACGGCTCCGGCACCGTCCACTCGGATATGAATATTGTGCCGTGCATTATTTAGTGAACTCGCCTACATAAAATTTCATATTCATGGCAAAGTGATATTATTAAAGTTAATTACAGCGGATGAGGGTTTTTAGTGCGTGTTCAGGCTGTGCGCGCAGGGCAGGGTTGGCCCGACCTGGTGGTGTTGATGTCCTTTCTTGTTTGAACGCTTGGAATGTACATGATTAGGGCTCGCCCCAGACGCGTTCTCCGGGTCTACGGGCGACGTTCGTACGTTCTCACCGTGCCCGGTGCAACGCTTTCTCAAGGAGTAATCATTCTAGTGCGGTTCAAGTTGGCAGTCACGGCCACGGCAGACGAACGGGACCACAACCTGCCACCGGTTCCACCAGCTGGAAAAGGTAAACCGACAGCCGCTGGATACAATTTGGCGATGTTAATTGAAGCCAATGTGCTGTGCTTCCAGTTTTCGGGCGGCGATGGCAGACACGAGGTTGCTGCTACCACGAATCATCGTAATGAGCCCCTTTTCGGGGCTTCGTAGGGACCTCCGGAGTGCTAATTTAGCATCTCTCTCGGGTGCTATAAATTGCTAGACCGTGAAATTAATGATCCAGCGACGCGCAGGTACGGGATTTACGATTCGACTCAATGTCTTGAGACACTCTAACTTCGGGCGGGGGTCGGTTATTGATTTGTGTGGCTGCTAGGTTGGCAATATGTGTTTGGAGGCTGCAATTTGCGATCCACTCGAAGATACGGAATTTAAAGTGAATTTTATTATCTTACATACTCGAGCCGCTTCAAAACGGTGCCGACTTGTGCTCAAAGAACAAGAAGACGCTAGAGGTGATAAAGTGCTTTTACGTAGGATACGGTACCATCAAAAACGTTATGTTGAGTAGCGTAAAAAAGCAGAGCTTGGTTTGAATGAGTGGAGCCATTTCATCCTTTTTGTGCAATCCGGACTCCGTTTTTTCCTAATAAAAACCATAAAAGCTTCAGAAGATGTGTAGTTGGTGATGTTGATTGTGGGATCGCTTGCCATCCTAGGCGATCGTCTTTAAGAAACCTTTGTTCGAGAGAGCTAATGGATTTTTTGCCCCAATAATTGAGCGAGACACTGCAGTGCATAGCACATACGTGAAAAATTGACACCCAAATGAGTGGAGAACCGGCTGAATTGCGGTCCGTGCTCTCAAATATCATTGCAACTAATTAAAAATAGAAAGGAAAGCCCCAGCAGCAGCGTTCGCCTTGGCCACAAGCAGGACGAACAAATTTACGGGTTCTTATTTGGGTGCTATTTTATACCCTTTCCGGGGCACTTTTAGTGCATGCATCAGCACATTCTCCAGCTCGCTTTATCTTCAATGCTTTTCGATTGGTCCTGCCGAATGAGAGTGTGTGTGTGTACCGCTGTGAATGGCACAATGGAAGCACGTCACGGAACGGAACTGAGCGTTAGAATTTTAAAATTTTACCCTCCCCCCAAACCGACCGACGGAGTTCGGAGTGTAGCGGAACCCGTCTCTAAGGGCATCGCCGGAGGCGAAAATTATAGACCCGCTTCCCTAAGTGGTGGTCAAAAAGGCGTTGCTTTCTATTAACGGGCGCTCGTTAGAAGCCGGCGCTTCAACATCAACCCCCGTCCCTGGGGGGGAACGGATGGTGAACCAAGCGAAAAAAAATGGCCAACGGGCGGCCGAACTGACCGAAAAAAGGACCTGTTTTTAACGGAGCACTTTTTCGAAGGAGCACTTCCTGCAATTATCCTGCAAGATAAATTAAAAGGTTGTTTTTTGTGCCTTTTATTTCCCTCGCCGGCTCTCGATCGGCAACACACTGTGG
>NW_026456545.1:0-2615 GCF_943734635.1 Anopheles cruzii | reverse complement strand
ACATGTTTCATTTCATTATGTCGAGTTTTTCCAACGAATTTCCACTGGACGGTGAACTGGGGAACGGAGGCAGAACCGAGTAGGTGCTGCGTGAGGATGTGGCAATGGATTGGTTTAAGCAATTGCTGTTTGATTTGATGAGCTGGATCTTTAAGGGATGTTTTGAAATTAATAATGAAGAAGATTAATATTTCTATTCTCATGATAAGAAGTTGAAACTGTTAGGAAAATATCGCAGGCCGTTGATGGGAGCTTTTTTCTGTTTGAAACTACATAAATGAGACCGGCACTAGTAACTGTAGTAGCACTCTTTAGCTCGCCATCCGTAAATATTCCAAAAAGTTCCGAGCATCGAAAAAATCAACTTTTTCAGAAAGGTATAATATTGTATTTCAAATTATCTAATTCTAATCTAATAAAATTATCAAATTATTATCTCTATAATATTAATACAAGCTGAATTCGGTGTGAGCTTCGCTTGACATCTCAAAGTGTTTTTTTTCAATTTAGGTTGTTTTGGGGTCCTAGAAGCAGTCTTTAGTTCCCATTACTATTTAGAAAATTTAAACTTTGTATTTCTTTTTCAGGGATCCGCTAAAATTCTGATCATGTAGTTTTTATTGGGTTTTTTTATTCCATTGAACATGACTGTTTATTAGAGAAATCATACCGTTGATTTTATTGAAGTTCTGCTGTCTTTGGTTTTATCCTACAACTGCATACACAGACAAATCTGACGGTTTTTCAAATCGTGAACAAGCCAAACAATGGATCGTGGGAGAAGTAACCATTTTCCAAATTTAATCCACAACAAACTCGGACGAAACTCAGGGTTAACAGTACATCTTCCCTTTTATATTTTCCTTTTAAAATGGTGGCTTCCATGATAAAGTTTATTATTTTTGTTGTTTATTAACTGTGTTATCCTAGGCCCGTAAAATAAACACAGCGCCAACCTTTAACTTCAAAATATGTGGAGGCATTCCTGATAAATCAAGCGAATTAAGAAATTATGTTGGATAAATTACTGTTTCATACTAATTTATCATAGTATCAATGAACATGAAAGTCATAACTTCTCCATAAGTCATCATCATAAGTGAAAGTCATAAGATATTTTGCAAATACGCCGTTACTTTTTGTGCATAAATTCAGTAAATTAGGGTTGTTGCAAATTATTGATATGTTTGGGAAAATATTGTAAGTCAGTTGATTTGGGGTACACATTACGATCTATGTTTATCCGAACTTTTAGCTGTGTTTTCTATTTGATTGAACCTGACTGACTCTGACTTGCATCTCTCAACGCTAGACGTGGATGCGCCCGATGCGCCGTTTTGTCAGCTTGAGAATTCTTCACTTCAGTTACGTACTCTACTAGACTAGGACAGTTCAACACGTTAAATTTTATGTGTCATATTTTGCCTTGAATCAAACGCTACCTATATTTCGTCTCCGTATTCGTTACTTCGAGTTTGCATCATGCTAAGATTATGGGATTGCCTTTATAATCAATTCAGCGTAGCGGCTCGTGAACATTTCATCAATAATAAATATTAAAAAAGTGTTAAACTAAACGAAGGACATCCCTTTATACACAATCTAGACAGAATCAGAGCATCAGTACAATTACGCACAATATTTGGCACAACCACCGTCAGCTTACTGAAAATTTGTCATGCGAGAAACAGGATTGTTGAAGAAAATAAATGGACGCGCCCGTCCGCCCACAAACCGCTGGCCATGAAAATCCGATTTTCCACCGGGCCAAACAAAAAAAGCCGCCATCGGCCAGAATCGGTTCACCTGTTCGCCCGGGTCAGAACACCAACCCGGTCGGTGGACACTGTTTGTATGTACAGCGATTGCCACTAATTCCACCGCCACGCTCGCTCGGCTCCAGGACCAACGGATGGTGCGGTTTTGCATAATGACGGTGCCACGCAAACAAAATCATCATCAGTGATGCTCCTAATCTGTACACTAGCCCCAGTCCCCAGTCCCCAGTCCGGCCGGTGGTGGTCTCACTTTGTCGTGCGCTGCAGAGAACGCGTTAATTGTGATGATGGATCCAAAAGGGAAAAAGTAACTCACGTAGCCAGCGCAAAAAAAAGACCGGGACCGGAAAACACCATAATAAATAAGCTACGCCACGGAAGGCGCAAAAAATACACATTTTGCTTATCAGCAACGCGCCCGGAAAGAAGCATCACGAATGCAAACAAAACGCTCGACGCGGAAACCCATTTTCCCGCGCTTTCGACCGACCCGGCGATCTTTTTCCACGAAAATATTTCAATTCAAACGCGTCCATCGCTCAGCGTTTCGCGCGCCAAACTCGCGCGACCGCACGATCTGTCCGGCTTTAACGACCCGGGAATTTTCCTTTCCCCCTTTTCAGCGGAAAAGCTTGTTAGGCGGATGTGTGTGCGTGGGGTGTTTGATGGACCGTTTAATGGACCGTGTGGTGCGACGGACGCGGATTTTTGACCACAACATTCATTCCAACACCGTACAACCCGCGGGCCCGCCATGACCAACTTGCCGCATATACAAAAACTGACAGCCCCACAGCCCCTACTCACCTTGTATCCTTTCAGGTTATCCACCACGCA
>NW_026456544.1:0-2619 GCF_943734635.1 Anopheles cruzii | reverse complement strand
CTCGACTGTTGGGGGATTGTTTGACTAATCCCAGGACGAGCTCCAAGTCCACGGCTCGTTCGTGCGAAATAAAGTTGTATCAGCGGACTCCGGAGCACGGTTATGGGCGGCCGTCGTGAGCTGACCATTGTACCCGACACTTGGCTACATGTCACCTGGCGACCCCACACTCGACTCGACTCGCGCAGAAAATACGATACTGCACGGCCTTGGTAGAAAATACGATGACGTGGTGTGCATCGTAGTGCACTGCGACCGAGCATCGAGAATGTTATGTTGCTGTTACCGCGCTTGTCGCTAGTTCCCGCGCATGTAGTGCATAAATTCCGTCACCATCTTCTGGGGGGTACATTACTTATGCTGCATCCATTTAAATAAACGCGTCATTTGCTATGCGACGCCGGTGACGCTGTCCTGCGAGCGGCATCGATCCTTCCGCTATCGATCGCCTTGCTCACCGCCAATGGCCCGTCCTTCGAAACAGTCGCATTAAAGCGTGCAAACAGCCGGTCCCGGTACGTTGATACCTCGGTTGTGAGGGCCACACTGGATACTGAAATGGTTGGAATAAAATATGGAGCTAAAGTACCGTACGCAACATTTACTCCGCCCGTGTGTCCGGCGAAAAATGTGACCTTTATTAATAAGAAACGATTTCTTTATAAATCCCTTTCCACGTGTGGGTCTCATCTTGATAATTCGGTACAACATAATGATGTCCTTCCAGAATGCACAAAAATCACTGTGACTTGCGCGGTGCTCATCACACCGAGACCCTCAATCAGCGGCGGCGGCTATCGGGTTCATCAATTTCAACGGCTCAACAACGACCAAACGGATTCGTCATTCGACTCTCTCTCTCTCTGTCCCGTCGCGGCGCTGATGCTCGCTGATGGAGATAACCGTGCACTGCTCATTTCCTTTCGGGAGCATGATTTTTGCGTCCCCGTCGCCCATCGTCCACCGTTGCCCAATCCTCCCGAGAGTCATTTCCTTTTCATTCCCCGGGCGGGCCATTTTCATCCCGGCTCTCCCGGGGCCTCGAGGGAGATTTATAGATCATTATAAAGACATCATCAACATGCGATCCTCGATCTGTGCGTCGGATCGGCGATACTCATCCAATTCCGAGGACCGAACCGAACCGAGAGCTTTATTAAATTATGCAAACGCGGATCCACAGCAGCAGCAATCGGACCGAGTCCCAGTAGGAGCACGGATCGCGGACCAAATGGAGCCACAGCCGCATATTTATATGGGAATACATCACAAATTGTCGTTGCATCGTGCAATATTTCCGCTACACCTTGCATCGCTAACGATGTACCCGGTGGAAGCTGTGCCGCCAGTCGGAACGATCGTTGACATTGCGGATCGGATCAGTCGTTAGTCGCGGTGCGTTTCCGCTGCCAGCCGGGGCGACCTCTCGGTCTCGGTGGCCTGATTTGTGCAAGTAATGATATCGATACTTTCTCAGGTCCGGGAGATGCGAAGTTGAAAACGGCCATCCACGGCTGCGGTTGCCCATTTTCGCCACTCACGCCGCGCTCGACCGAATAAGAAATTCGATCGATGTGTATTCTGGTGCGTGAGAACTCTCCCAGCCGAGCGGTGAGCTATTCTGCCCCTTGGGGATCCTTCACTGCTCGGAGATAATCCCTCGCAGCAGCATCAACCGGCCCAGCCAGCCAGCCATCATCATTAGCATTATTAAATTAATCCACCGGAGTCCAAGGAAACGTGCTCGTCACCGGGAGAAAAATTGCCAATAATGTGCAGTTTTGGGCGTTTCGGCACTCAGACATATGGTCAGAGTTCCGGCGAGAGTTCCAGGTCCTCATTCGGAGAATTGTGTATCCGCAGTGTCCTTCGTCGGCGCCCCGTTTGATTCGATTATAATTGTGAAGAATGCACCGTGATTGCGAGGTACGCGCGCGCCCAATTGCCCAACATAACGAGCCCCGGAATTGGTGGCATTAAAGTGCGGAATCGTTTGCTCCGCAGCTGAACGGTTTTTGGGGTCATTTCGAAACTGCCATAATGTTGCCGAAAACGGTTCGCTGTTGATAAACTTGCATTGCGAACGTTGAACGTTTTAGTCGCAAATCCCAAAATTTGTAGAAAAGAGCTAAGCGAAGGGATTGAAGCACGCTAACCGGGACGACGTAACGGAAATAGCTCCTCACGATCGCATAAAATTTCCGTCACTCCGCTGGCGACCAGCGGAAGCGCAAGAATCGATGAATGAAAATATAATAATGTATTGTTCCATTCAAAGCAAAACATGCCGAAAAGGGACCATCGAAAATTGGCTACCAACACACGCAACGACGCGCAAAAAAAGGAAACCCTCGCTACACAGCGTATCGCAAATCAATAAACAATATCTGACCGCGGCAATCGCCGGACGCGGACCGGCGTGCTGCGTGGAAAATGGTTTCGACTCCCTACCGGATATTGGCCGTCGCCGCCGCCGGTAGGGTCCTTCAGGAAGTCAGTGGCACACCCGCAGTACCCGAGCAATATGTTCTCAATTATCGGGCTCTGTCCCAAGACCGCCAAGATGCGGTGCCCAAGTCGGGGCAAGGCTAACCGGAATCCGGAGTCCGGGCGAACAAT
>NW_026456543.1:0-2622 GCF_943734635.1 Anopheles cruzii | reverse complement strand
TTAGCCGGCAACTTCCGTTTGAGAACAACTCGCGGATCACTTGAATGCGTCTCACTACGCCGTGTCCTTACGTTTGAAGGACCTGGGAAAGATCCAGAAGATCCAGGAAAATGCTTGTGTCACATAAACTGAACGAGAAACAGCAGAAAAGCCGAAAAACCACAAGCGAAATTCTACTCGCAAGGTACAAAAAGAAGTCCGGTGGTCGGCCGGTGACTAAAATCGATTATATCTGTGGTGTTCTGTTATGTCAATGACTAAACCTATAAAAATGCATGCAGTTACCTGCCACCGGTAGTAGGCCCAGAACAGGGCGCACAACTCATTATTCACTCTGTTTTCGGGTCTATTCAGGCATTTCGATTCCGTTAGACAGTTCAGCGCGAGAGCCTTCCTGACAGTCTACTCTGTAAAGATGGCCTGGCCGCGCTCGGTTCAGTAAAGGCACGATGGGGTTTCAATGTTTCCGCCACTCTTCTCTGGACACCGGACAACGCCGGACACAGCGGAAAAGTTCAACTCCTGGACACCCTGGTCCCGTGGCCCGGTTCCGCTACGCCACAGTTGTCCTTTGGCGTATCGTTCAGGAATCGTTAGAGGCAATCCAGATCCAGACGGTGCAGGGTGTGTAGGGGAGGGTATGGGGGTGTGGTTAAAGAAATGGCGAACACGGCGACACCGAGTGAAACGGAAGTAACAGCAATAATTAGGTGCTCGTGGTGCGCCGTGAGCCGAGGCACCCACGTGCCTGCCTAAGACGCTTCCGGTTCCTGGGCAGATAGTTGGCCCAAAGTTTCCAACCACTAGGAGCTAACATCACCCTATCACCACCACCACCACCACCAGTAGGATCGTCTTGACAATCTACCGCTCCACTATCGCAGGATTCTGCAATAATGATCTACGTAGACACTTCTGCTCCATGGCGCTCACAGAGCGCCCCTTGATAATCGCGCGTGGTCAGCAACAAATATTCAAATGATGCTTCAAACCTGAAACTGACACCGCAGAGGGTCAAGTTGCAGGGCGCCTGATAGCTAGATTGAGAGACAACGACACAAGGAAACTGCTTCGCGCGAGGAACTACTGTAGCCGGAAAGATATCACGGCGGTAAAAGATTAACCGACAACAATGTACAAGGTTGTGCATTTAATACGGAGCCTCGATAAGAAAAACACATTTTTATGGTTTGAAATACACTTTATTATACAGTATGGCCTTGCTGACCATCAATACACTTGTTCCGAGGAGACTCCAATTTATAAATTCCACCCTTGAAGTGAAAAACTGGAAAGGTTTCAAAATACGTTATGACGTCATCATTTAATGAAAAACGCTTTTCACGCATGATTTATTTGGGTCTGGAAACAGGTGGAAGTCGCCGGGGGCCAGTTCTGGTTAATACGGTGGATACTCCAACAATTCGAACTTTAATTCATGGATTTTTGCCATTTTCAAAATGCTCTTGTGACAAAGACCTGATGAAAACGGATTTTTACTCCTGCAAACCGGATCTTTTTTAACGATTTTTTTCCTTCAGCTGATCTCAAAAACTAGAATAATATTCAGAATTTATTGTTTGACCAAATAATCCACAAAGAAAATTCCTTTCGTATCCCAAAAACCTGATTCTAACACCTGTTCGGGCGACTTCTGGACACGAATACGTTTCGGAGCCGTTCAGGAACAAGGTTCACACCACTCCTTAGCATCTTGTTTTGATTCAGGATCATGGCGATAGACCCCTAGTCTCATCCATAGTGTTGATTTAATGCACAAAATCCACTTTATCCTTTTGAAAAAGGACAAAATGTTGCCGAAAAACTTAAACCGAAGTTGCCGAAACATTAAAATGCGCTTTTGTTCCATTTTTAGCGAATGTGGCGGACATTGTTCACACAGCTTTCTGAAACAAAGTGCTTCAGTATAACCAACATTCAAAAAAAAGACTGTGTTTTGCGGTATGTTATGTTTATATATGGTCGTAAATGGTTAAGTCAGCACCAAACGGCGTGTAGCAATTTGAATTGTGTAACGAATTTCGGTGGACCACAAGTGTGTGGGCACATGACTGCGAATTTAAAATAGGTAGGTACTCAGGCGTGTTAACAAAAAATAAACTAAACGTTCACCTATATGACTGTGTGAACTGCTGCCCCTAAGGGTGTGTATGACACCCCCAGAACTACCTCCTTTATTAATTTGATAATGGTCTGATGGCAAAGGGACTAGAAGGGCTGCAACCGGCAGGAGCTGTTACTGTTTCCGTTTTTCCGTGTGCCGATCAGAAACATATTCGTGAACTCGACCATCCGACTCCAGCTCCCTTGGCTGGATCTTAACGCTCTGTAACCTAACGCCGGTTGGCAACCGCGGTGAAACAAGATGCCCTTGCCGCGGGTGCAGCCGAAGTCGTTTTTCCCCGGAGAATTATGACATGCCAAGCACGGGCACGGTCGCGAACGGTGCGTGTCGACGACCATGGCATGGTGGAGAAAGTAATTTATGTACGACTGGCCTGCCCCCCCCCCCCCCCCCCGCCTCCCCACTCATATCCGGCGACTCCGGAGGGCGTGTTAGTTGTTAGCGCTGCTCGGGTCCGCCAATGGCCGGCAGGATCA
>NW_026456542.1:0-2624 GCF_943734635.1 Anopheles cruzii | reverse complement strand
TTGGTAGCCCTTGAAATTATCTATCGAATGACATATACTTGATTTTTTGACCAAAAAGTTCCTAGACTAGTAAAAATCGCATCATTTTACTAGAGTCGGGTACCCTGTACGAAAAACCGCTATAGTTGCGGTTTTTGGCCAATAACTCGAATACTAGACGTCGGAGGGGGGTGCCGTAGAACAATTTTTTGTAGCCCTTGAAATTACCTTTCGAATGATATATAGTGGTTTTTTGGTCAAACAGTGACCCCGAGACTAGTAACCCTCCATACACAAAACCGCCTAAAAAGTTTTGGTTTTGCAAAATTTTGAAAAGTGCGTCAAAAAAATTTTTTCAAAAAGTACCAAATCGTGATCAGAACTCACTATAGACCATAAAAAGTGAAATCCGATGGTCATTTGCAACACTTGGTCAATCGAGAAAAATTTCACTTTTTTACTAGAGTCGGGTACCCTGAACGAAAAATCGCTCAAGTGATGGTTTTTGGCCAATAACTCGAATACTAGACGTCGGAGGGGGGTGCCGTAGAACAATTTTTTGTAGCCCTTGAAATTACCTTTCGAATGATATATAGTGGTTTTTTGGTCAAACAGTGACCCCGAGACTAGTAACCCTCCATACACAAAACCGCCTACAAAAACTTTGTTTTGAAAAATTTTGAAAAGTTCAAAAAAATTTTTTTTTCAAAAACTACTAAAACGTGATAAGAACTTACTATAGACCATGAAAAGTGATATCCGATGATAATTTGCAAAAGTTGGTAACTAGTAAAAAATTTCACTTTTTTACTAGAGTCGGTGCAACGAGAAAAAAAAAGTCCGTGATGGAGAAAAATGGCACGTTTTCCACGCCTGTACGCTTTCGTTTACTATATAGGGGGTAGGTGAGCCAGAAGCATGAATTTGACTGAGTACGTATCTTTATGAATTGGGCCCTTCTAAATCGATTGAGACTACCCCCAGGACGATCGGACGACTGCTTCTGGCTCAAAATGTGGTTTTTAGATTTTGATCGTCAATTATGAGAGAAAAAATCGATTAGAAGTAAAGATACGAAATGCTTGGTCTAAGTTGGGAAACGACTTCGGATATTTGTTGGACGTTGTCGTAGAAGGTCCGAGGACCAAGGAAAAGTGATTTCCAAGTGGATTTATGCACTATTAGTCGATGGTAAGATGTGAAATTAGTAGAACTTACCATACAGTTTGCGAAGTTGAAGCAATCGGTTGGTGAATATGGTACTGTCTGTCCAATTTGGTGGTTCGGAATGAGTGAAACGATGTTGATGATGGATAGACGTTCCGATTGCCCCCGATCGGGGAACATATAGTGGTCTTTAAGGTCCAAGTACCTATGTTTTGGTAAGCAGAACTGAGAGTTAAAGGATGAAAGTCGGCCATTCCTAATATCATCCTATCGGTGGTTCGCGAGTTGTTTGAGGACCGGAGCAGCTCGCGATGAAACGGTCCTAGGGTATTGGTTATCCATCCAAGGAAGAGTAAATGCGATCCTAGATGTGTGTCGTTGGCCGTTCTACCGGTATCGCCTATCGATGAGATATCGACGGGCATGCCTTACTCGAAAGTTGAATTCTAGGATCGATGGTCAAACAGACCTATGAGCGATAAACCAAACTGAACACGTATTGATGTCGGCTTTTCCTATCATTTGATGCCGCAGGTTGTTTAGGGACCGGAGCAACTTGCGGCCGAGACGGTCCCCGGGGGTTTCTTTCTCCAAGGAGTGGAAACTATTAAGCAAGAGTTGTAGCAAGATACGATCCTCTGATGTGTCGTTGGCCGTTCATGCGGTATCGCCTGTCGATGAGATATCGATGGGCATGCCTTACTCTACCGACCTTCTAATTGAGAGTATTAATCAGGGATCGATGGTCAAACAAGACCAATGAGCGATAAACCAAACTGAACACGTATTGATGTCGGCTTTTCCTATCATTTGATGCCGCAGGTTGTTTAGGGACCGGAGCAGCTTGCGGCCGAGACGGTCCCCGGGGGTTTCTTTCTCCAAGGAGAAGAAACGATTAAGCAAAAGTTGTAGCAAGATACGATCCTCTGATGTGTCGTTGGCCGTTCAAGCGGTATCGCCTGTCGATGAGATATCGATGGGCATGCCTTACTCTCCCGACTGGATTACTGAGAGTTTAATCAGGGATCGATGGTCAAACAGACCAATGAGCGATAAACCAAACTGAACACATATTGATGTCGGCATTTCCTATCATTTGTCGCAGGTTGTTTAGGGACCGGAGCAGCTTGCGACCGAGACGGTCCCCGGGGGTTTCTTTCTCTAAGGAGTGGAAACGATTAAGCAAAAGTCGTAGCAATAATCGATCACCTGATGTGTCGTTGGCCGTTCTTGCGGTATCGCCTGTCGATGAGATATCGATGGGCATGCCTTACTCTCCTGACTGTTTAATTGAGAGTTATAATCAGGGATCGATGGTCAAAAAGACCTATGAGCGATAAACCAAACTGAACACGTATTGATGTCGGCATTTCCTATCATTTGTCGCAGGTTGTTTGGGGACCGGAGCAGCTTGCGACCGAGACGGTCCCTTCCCGAAAGATGGTGAACCGAGTCGTCTGGCGTAAAAACCGGACGAC